>NC_039270.1:9388880-9688880 GCF_003368295.1 Carassius auratus | reverse complement strand
TTCTCACCCAGAATATCCTTAAAGAGCCACACAGATGGGAAATCAAAAATTACCTGTATTACAGTGAATGATGTAGCTGTCCATCAGTGTAAACAATGTGCGAAGTAATTAAACCAAAAAGTACACTATTTATAAAGTTATGGGCTTCTAAAGTAAGGAGTCGACTCTGATTTCTTTAAGAGTACTAGTATTCCATTCTATTTCATTCAAGGAACAGAAAGGATCTACGATCTACATCAGAGAGCTGGCTCTTGCGTCAGCTGCATCACGTGCATGCAGTTTGTGCATCTCTCATGAACAAATGCCGAAGACTGACATGAAATAGAAAAATTGCTGAATGAAGTTGATGTTTTTGTGTCTTACGGGTTTGGAACAACATGAGGTTAAGTAATTAATGATTAACTATCCCTTAAAGACTCAAAAATGTATCCACCTCAAACGAGTGAGTGTATTATTTTGTGCAATTTATTTTTTAATTTTACTTGCATCTTTGTGTTTCCATTCAGCATTTTGTAACACAATATTCCAAAACAGGATAACACAGAAACACCATACTTGATCTGGGTGTTTGTTTCCTTCAGCATGTGCTCTCTGTTATTACGTGATCTGAGAGAATGGATGACAAGCTGTTTTCCTCCCTCCATCGGTATCTCAGGTTCTGTCATCATGAGGAATGAGGCTTTATCTCCCTGTGAAATGAGTAATGATTTTACCATAGTAACTGAGAAGCTTTCTGACTTATATTCCCAAAAGCCAAACCAAACGCTGAGCTCCTCAGGCCTCTGATTCAGTGTTTACTGTAGATACAGATGAGTTTGACTGTTTAATACTTATTGCCATTTCTCACACTCTTTCTGTTTTTTTTTTTAAGTGACCTACATGCTAAACACAATACATAAAAAACATTGCAATTACAAAAGTAACATAAGATTTTTTACATGATACAACACAAATAGTGCTTTCTCACAAGTTATGGTTGCCATTGCAATATGGAGTGCTAGAGTATGAAGATTGCTTGAAGGGTAGTTCACCGAAAAATGTATTAATAACTGTGCTAACATTAGCAGCGTTTCAAACTATTCAGTTCAATTTGGTGAACTGGTTCAAGAAGATCCAGTTACATCGAGTGATTCGTTCGCGAACCAGATATCACTAAACTGCAGTGTTTTGAAATCTCACAACAGACCGGAATAGAAGACAATGCTGAATAAAGTCGTAGTTTTTGCTATTTTTGGACCAAAATGTATTTTTGATGCTTTAAAATATTCTAACTGACCCTTTGATGTCACATGGACTACTTTGATGATGTTTTTCTTAAAATGGAGTGACTGAGAGCTCTCGGACTAAGTCTAAAATATCTTAAACTGTGTTCCGAAGATGAACAGAGGTCTTACAGGTTGAGAACGACATGAGGGTGAGTTATTAATGACATAATTTAGATTATTGGGTGAACTAACCCTTTAAGTCAAAAGAGTCCATCCTAAAGGTCCTAGCACACAGAGTTTGAAATTTTCATTAGCGTTTTATTCTTTTTGTGTGTGTGTGTGTGTGTGTATGTGTGTGTATTCATCATTCCTTCCCAAAAAAAAACTCTCAGAAAACTGAGAACTCCCAGAAGTCTTTTTTATTATTATTATTCTTTTTTTTTTGAAAGTTGAAATGAAAGTTTCGGAGGCAGTGTGTAAACGTGATTGTCACAATGTGAGTGTCACGCCCCATGAGCCGGTTTTTGTTGTGTTTTCTTTCCCCATGGGCTCATCAGTTTTTCCTCATGTTTGATTGTGTCATTTGGATCAGGTGTGTGTCATTAATTATCTCCATGTGCTTCCATTTATAAGGAGTAATCTGTCCTTTGTTCCTTGTCTGGTACTGAATGTCTCTATGTGATGTCCTGCCTTCCTGTGTTAACTACTATCTGAAATATTAAAGTGTGTTCTTCGACATCTCCTTCGCCTTCGTTGTCCTCGATTCAGTAGTAATATCTTGACAGTGAGGTTGTATTTATTTCTAAATGTGAAAATTTTGGATTTCTCAGACTCAGACAAAGACATTACGTCTCAGTCACTGCTTTAATTATTTTTTTAATGGATTTTATTGTCTCTATTGTCACATGCCTCACAATTGTATTTTTTATAGCACTTTATACAGTATAGCTATTCAAAGAAGCTCCACAGTATTAAACAAGACAGCAACAGAATCAATAATGCAAATTTCAAAAATGAGACTAATCTAATTTCTGCTATAAAGCAGCTCTAGCAAGACTATACTGCCCTACAAAGTTGCCAAATTATTCAATTCAGTCTTCGCCGGGTGTTTGATTGACAGGCGATCTGACCAATCATAATGCAGAATCTGCTATTTTGTCTGACAAACGAATCAGAAGAGTAGATTAACGTTGGTGGACTTGACTTGAATAATCGTGTGGTGACAACTTTCTGCAATTGAAACAAGATAACCTTCTGGTGTTCATTCATGATTACTTCACGTTATAACTTGAAAAGAGGAAGAGATGATCGCTTTATGTGTTGTTTGAAATAAGGCACTACAGAGATCTGTGACATTAAAGAGCCACGAAACAGTATTTATTTAATTTCAGTTTTGTAGGTCAAAGTTTGCCAAATTGGTAGTCGTGCTGTCTTGCAAACTATCTTTATTTTAAGCTGTCTGCATCGGCCCAGTTACAGTGTATTGTTGTGCGCTTCCCACCATTGTGACGTGGATAAAATCTACTGCTCAACTGACACAATAGGAAACATTTCAAACTATATTCTGAAAACAATTGTTTCTTTGCTGCCTCAGATGGACTGCAGTCTTCACACTCGCTTGTAAAACGCTGCAGTGAAACCCGTCGCTCACTTAGCAAAAAATGTGAAAATTGCGTTCACTTGGGACAGTGGTCGTGAACTCTTTGGAGGCCTATCAATGGGCTGTTTTCCTGTGAAAATATATGGGATATATCATATCTTGACCTTTGTCCTTGTTTACCGCCAACTACAGTAGTGCACAACCGAATGAGGATGTGTGATCTTCATCTTTTCTCCTGTGTGTCTGGGTGGGTGTATGTGTGTATGTGGGAGGGGGACTTCCACACTGTGTGGTATTAATATCCTCATGCCTCCATGCCTGCAGGGTTACTCCTCTGCCAGGAAACACATGACCTCAGCACACCTCCTGAAGAACCCTCCACCTTCCACATGATCTATACTGTACACACAATCACATACATGCAGTTCCAAACACTGTCTTACATGCCTGGATGTGTGACTCGCAATATGATTTGGATGATGATGATAATGATGATTGGGTGACGGAGTGCATTTGATCATAAATACATCAAATTTCAAAAACGGCTCTGCAATAAAAACAAAATGCCCCTCAAGTAAGTGTGTGTGTGTGTGTGTGCTCTTGTTTTTGTGACATCAGGACACAACTGTGTATAATGACATGGGTATGACACAGGTGTTACAAGGAGAGAGTGACTTATGAGGACATTACCCATGTCCCATTTTTCAAAACACTTATAAATCATACAGAATGAGGTTTTTTGAGAAAGTAAAAATGCACAAAGTTTCCTGTGAGGGTTAGGGTTAGGTGTAGGGTTGGTGAAGGGCCATAGAATATACGGTTTGTACAGAATAAAAACCATTACGCCTATGGGATGAACCCACTTTTCACAAAAAGTGTGTGTGTGTATGTGTGTGTGTGAGAGAGAGAGACTTCCAGATGACTTACAGGTGCATGCTATTGTATTTCCACTTATGTGGACGTCATCGTCCACTCTTCATTCTGTACTTCCTGTTTGCACAACAACTTCCTGTGGCTTGTCCGGTTCTGTTGATGGATAGCCTGTTCTTGTATGCTTGCCTCATGGTTTATCCTGTTTAGTGAATAAACTGTGGGTTTAGAACCCTATCCCATTATGCCTGAAGGGTATAAAAAAAAAAATAAAAAAAACTATTTCAAATGAAAAAAATTAAAAAATGTAAATTTTGAAATTACAATTAAAAAAAAAAACAATAATAGGGTTCTAAATTATGATGATGTTGATGGTGATGATGATCCTATCCTATTATGGTGTATAGGTTAAAATATAATAAAAAAAATTATAATAATTATTATTTTTCATATTAATATTATTAATGTAATATACAGTATAAATATATAATGTTAGTGGGAAAATTGTGCCAATAAAGCAATGCAGGACAAACATATGCAGGAAAATGCAAAGTTGTGCCATGTGCTATGTCCTTTTTTTTCTATTTTAATGGAAGTTAAGTTTTCAAAAAATTGCCAACTCTACCTGACCCTTTCGTTCTTGCAATTATAATGGTACTGTACTTTTAGCACTTTAGAAATGTAAGTATATGCAAATGATGTGTTCTTAACTAGCTACAACAGCATGACGTTAGTGGTCTTGACCAGCACTAAACCACATAAAGCTGGACTAGCATGCTAGTTATGATGCTGGTTTGAGATGGCAGGATTAGAACTCAGAGGTGAAGGAATAGGAGAGCAATAGGAAGTAGAGAGCTGGCGTCGGGGCAGGGCTCACCCTGAGGTTTCCAGCAGCAGGGAAGGGCTCTCTTGAAGCCTTCATGCTTGAAGGCAGGGCTCTCTCTGAGGCTTTCCACGGTGGGCTTACACAGCTCTCTCACACTCAAACACAAAGCAAATTGTATGTGGAAACAATGCTAGCTGTCTGACCGTCTCAGGGAGGGTGGGCAGAGAAGCCTTGACTGGCCTAGTTTAGCACTGAGATGACCCTGAGATGGCCAGACAATAGTCTTCAATAGAGCAAAATACCGCACAATATAATATACAATACAATCTCCAGACATCTTAGATATGGGTCTAAAAACTCACATTTATAAAATGGTACAGTATGAAAGTACTCACATTGTGTTCTAGGCTTGTGTTCTAGAAGAAACCTTGGCATTGGGTTGGTCAGGCTTCTCTTGGCCAAACATTTATCAAGATGGTCTAGAACAAAAGATTAAAAGTTCTCCTCCGCTCATTGGAAATAGCCCCCAGGGACACCAAATCCTGCTCGCAGAGGTTTACCTTCCTGCAGAGTTTAGCTCCAACCCTCATTACTCATTACTCATTATTATTGCATATCTGAACCAGGTAATCAAGGGCTGCATCTGAAATCACACACTCTCTGAGTCCGTATTTAAAAAAAAAAAAAATTTCTACTTTACTAGTAAGAACAGTGTAGAAGTGACAGGAATTTGAGCAGGAGAGAGTGGGGCAGAAACGTTCCTAAAGTCGGGTTTCAAACTCGAGACACGCATAGCACAAATATGCAAAGTGCTTTTAAAATATTGTAAATGCATGGCATCCATTGATTATTTTGCCTATTCCATGGTCATTTACCAAGTTATAGACAAGTTAAAACTAGTTTTGATCTTTGCAGTGCAGTATTTGACCAGAGGGGTAAAAATAGGTAAAAATGTATTTCATCAGTTATGGCTCATTAACTCTAGCATTCTGCCCGTTTCAAATAGGTGGGGTAAAATGCCCCTTTGGTAAAAATTACATTTTTGTTAAAAATCTAATAACATGAAAACTCATGTTCATACTACATTCATACTTGGTTTATAAATGATGTCAGGATGTTTTCCCCCACATACCATAAAATAGGGACGTATTCAGTTTTGGATGTAGTGTGGGTCTCCAGGAACGAGGTTAAAGACATCTGTCCTAGATAAGTGAGCATCTGCTTGGCTTGAGTATGATGAGACTTTGATTCAAACACTAGATGTTGCCTTTCTGTCCAAACCTCTAACAGTCCATGAAACCTATCATAAAACTTGTGTTATAGATACATAAAACTGGATGATATCTGTAATCACTTGCTATTTGTTGGTTAAATTGTTGGCGCATCCGTTATCTGCCACCTGGGTTCGCATCCGTTATGATTTCTTTAAGGTGTCTCAAACATTAAAATGAAAAGTCGAAACCTCCACAACTACTGATGCAAAACATTTGACATCAGCCAATTTCTGGCACTCTCCAACCATTAACCCTGCTGCTGTTTTTCCCATCATCCTCTGCACCTTCCTGTTCGGAGATGAATCGCAGTGTCCTCCCGGCTCTGGTTCAATCGTGACGAGCTGCTCAGGATCAGGGTGGAAGAAGCAGATGCCTGAACCAATCTGATTGCTTTCTCTTGCTTCCCATGTCCCACTTACTTTCTCTACTTGGATCCTCTCCCTCACTTGTCGTCTTGTCATCCAACAATAACACAACATGCTGGCTTCCTGTGTGTTGGGGGAACAATAGGAGGATAACTTTGATGGCGTGTGCGAATTTGCCGTAGGAGTGCTTTTATCTCGGCCTGTAATCTCCTGTAGCATACTGAGAAGGGTCTGTGTTCCTGAAACAAAAACACATTCGTTTTCAAATGAATTTCTGAATGAAGCAAATCGTTGAGGAGTTCTTTTTAAAATATTGTTTTTATTGCTTTTAACACAGAACAGAAAGGTAAAGCATTGGTACTCGTGTAAAATTCACTTTGACAGCTCAAGTGTTCCCCACTGCTACCCCAGCTAATGTTAGCTGTCCTGAGTCTACCGTTAAGCTCCAAGTGTGCTGGAAATCTGACATATCCATTAAGCATGATCTACCAGTGGCTTAAGCTGTCATTCTTGCCTGACAAAATTGGCTTTTTTCCTCAAAATGAGACACAACCCGGGTAACCCCTCTTGTCAACAGAAACACTTAATACAACATACTACCACTTTTAAACAGAAGCTGCACAGCTTGTCAGACAGAAAAACCGAATGGGATGTACATCTATTTGGATAAATGAGA
This sequence comes from Carassius auratus, assembly GCF_003368295.1. NCBI lineage: Eukaryota > Metazoa > Chordata > Actinopteri > Cypriniformes > Cyprinidae > Carassius > Carassius auratus. The sequence continues at coordinate 9,682,064 of NC_039270.1, read as the reverse complement.
TAAAAATAAATGAATAAATAGGCACAGCACATCCTGCAATGCATAAAATACCTGACAGGCTTTTCTGAGGAGTGAGAAAATCTAAAAGCATAATTTATATGGAGATGTATGGACCTACAAAAGTAAAATCAACAAGTCTTCTTATTCATATATAAATATTAGAAAAACACATTTAATATTAATCTCTCTCTCTCTCTCTCTCTCTCTCTCTCTCTCTATATATATATATATATATATATTATATACTTGACTACACATACTACACTATATTAAAGGGTTACTTCACCCAAAAATCACTTACCCCCATGTTGTTCCAAAAATGTAAAAGCTTTGTTCTTTGTCGGAACACAATTTAAGATATTTTGGATAAAAAACGGGAGGCTTGAGACTGTCCCATAGCCTGGAAAAAAAACACAGTGTCAAGGTCCAGGAAAGTATGAAAGTATGAAAGTCCATCTGCCATCAGTAATTCAAGCGTAACTTTATGAAGCAACAAGAATACTTTTTGTACACGAAGAAAACATGAATAACTCAACAATTCCTCTCCTCTGTGTCTCTCCAAATCAGCGTAGCACCATATTGGCAATGCTGAGCTGTCTATTTGGCAGTCTATGGGACAGTCTCAAGCCTCCCGGTTTTTATCCAAAATATCTTAAATTGTGTTCTGAAGAATAACAAAGCCTTCACGGGTTTGGAACGACATGGGGGTAAGTGATTAATTTTCATTTTGGGGTGGAGTATCCCTTTAATTTTAATTAAGCTGAGATCAAAATATAAATATTAGATGAAAACATAGAAAATAGTTAAATAAAATATAAATATTAAATGAAAACTGTAATTATTAACATTGTATTATCTAGGGAATCTATTAACTGGGAATAAAAAAAAAGAACTAATTCAAAAATAAATTTAACCTTAATAAAAGTTTCTTATGCTAACAAAGACATTTAATTAAAATACAGTAAAAACTGTAAAATTTTGAAATCTTATAACAATTGAAAATAATTTATTTATATTTTAATACACTGCTGTGATTGCAAAACTGAAGCCTGGTGAATAATGGCTACTGAAAATTAAGTTTCACGTGATCCTTCCAAAAAATGAATGATAAAATTTAAAACAATTAATAAAACTAATATTAAAATAGAAAACAAATTGTTGCATTTGTTTAAAATTGTTACATTTTAAATTGTAATATCACAGTATTACTGTTCTTTACTGTATGTGTGAAGCATAATATACACCATTCTCTCTCGCTCTCTATGTATTATATCATATACAGAAATATCTTATTTTTAAGATACAAACTGACAACATATGAAGTGATACAAGTAAAAGGTTAAAAAAATTTGAATTTTTTAACTTTTTAAAAACGGCTATTTCTTCCTAGTGAGAGGGTGGCATCTCTTGGTATCCTCATTTAACTTTTAAATCCCATTTACTGTCATTACATTTTCCTGTTCTGTGTCAAAAAGGCCTCAATCCCATTAAATTCCTTAAGGCCTCCAGTTAAAAGCGCAATCTATCATTTTGGCAGCTGGCTGCTTGTTAATGGGGCTAAAATCTCACCTCTTGACTTACACTTCAACGTACACTTCAGTGTTTACAATCTCATACTGACTGCATGGTTCATCTTGAAATATTCCACAGATTAAAGTCTTTACAATGGGTGTACAATACCCTGACGCTGGGTCAGTTTGGTCAGCCGTAGACAGACAAGGCCACACACAGACACACACACACACACACACACTGGTCTAAGAGCAGTCTATCTCTGTCATCTCTGAGCCAGACTCTCATAGAGCAGACAATGGTGGACTTCAAGTCACACAGCCCTTCTGATGTGTCAGACATAAACTCTCTCTCTCCTCCTCTCACTCTCCATCTCCCTCTCCCTCAATGCCTCCATTTATTCCATTAGACACAGGGTATTCCCTGGGTCATCATTGTTTTGGTCTCCAGGTTGCCAGTGGCAACAGTCCCATCGTCTCACCCACTCTCTGACACCATGTCTTTTGTCCATACATCTGACTGAGAGACAGAGAAGCAGAGAGTGGGCAGAGGAGAGAGTGTGAAATTAGTCACGCAAATACCACCGAGCACAAGTGCGCCCCCTGTTGGTGGAGCAGACAGAGCAGGCCTGTGGGCGTATTGTGAGTGAAACAGATTGTGAGGGGAATCTGCAGGTGGACACAGACTCACACAGTGCCAAAATTCCTCAGCCAATCGCATCTCTTTCTCACTCACTGCCTCTGTTTCTTGTTCTTTCTATCCCATGAGAAAGACAGAAACTGGGGGGAAATTCCTAATCATTAATATTAGCTAATGCATTGGGCTAAGCATGAATTAAACTTTACAGTACTTATTAAGATTTTTACTAATTGAGGTATTATGAATTAACCGTCACTTTTTTCTAAGGTCAAATTCTCGCTATTAACTAACTCAACTATGACTTTTGCCTCAATAAACTCTTAATTTGATGCTTATTAATAGTAAAGGCAGTAAGTGAGTTGCAAAGTTTAGGTATTGTGTAGGATTTGGGATGTAGAATAGGGTCACGCAGAATATGTGCTTTTTAAGTCTTAATAAACAGCTATATGTTAATATGATCAGCAACTAGTTAGTAGTATGAACTGGTCTGTATACTAAAGTTTTCCCACATTAACAACACCCACTACCATTACAGTTGAAATCACTATTTTGTATTTTATTACACATTTGAAAATATAATTTATTCCTAGATGGTAAAGCTTTTTTATGTTGTTTAAAATAATAATAATAATAATAATAATAATAATAATAATAATAATAATTTGTAACATTCCAAATATTTTCAGTTATTTTTGAAAACATCTTTGCTGAATAAATGCATTTTTATTAGGTTTTTATTTACATTTATTTTTAACAGACTCCAAACTTTTGAAAGATAGTGTAGCTAGAAATTAACACTACATTAATAATAGTTAAAAAAAGTTAATTATAACACACAATGCATTTACATTTATTCATTTAGCATCTGCTTTATCCAAAGCAACTTCATAATTAGTTGTTAAATTGCATAAGTATTAATTTTAACGTACTACATTTTATTGTAACATGTTACTTTTATTTCTTCTAGTCATCAATTCAATGGCGAGCGAATGGAGTCCCTTTGAACCCAAATGTAACCTGAGAAAAGAGTCTTCGTAATGTGTCAGATCTCAGAAAATTGGTTCAGATTTGCCAAGATATCATAAAATATCAGATTTCTTGTTAAACTATCATAAATTATCTGAACCATCCACACAGTTTTCATTCATCCTAAGGTGTTTTAAAAGAAACGCCTGATGATGGATCATCAATTAGTAACAAGAAAGCAGATACTAACAATTCAAATCAAATTAATTTGAATTTCTATTACTCTGGAATTTTCATCATTATCAAAACATTTTTTTTTTTTAAGATCACTGACACATATTGGATTGGTTTTAAATAGGACAGCAGATAATGGACTAAATCAGGAGCTGGGCATACCTGACCTGCACGATCGACCTACCATTTACTTCAGAAATCGAAAATGGGCTCATTAATATGAATTATGTTTCCAGATTTCTAACAACCTCAGCATGTCTAAGATCCTGCAGCAGCTTTAATGCTCTCTCTCTCTCCCTTTCTTTTTCTCTCGAACAGAGGAAACTGCAATACAATGATAACGGCTGTGAACACAATAGACCCTAGGAGCACATTCACACCGGCAGGCCAAGTTTAGCTCAGAAAGGTCAGCACACACAGACCTCTATTCCATTATTCTCAACATCATCCTTTAGGGCTGTAGTCGCTAATAAGAGTGGAGCGTGTCTTTTTTAGGACAAGGAGGAAAGCCTGTATGACGCGAGCGGTTTGTAGCCTGGGAGAACTGCGATGTATTCCAACAACCTCATGGGTTTGTTTTCAGACTGAATGTCTTGAGGATTAATCACCACAGGATTTAACTTCAAATGCATCCAAATTTAACGCTGCATGTCGGTTTAAAATATAAAATATTGCACCCATCCATTGTTGTGTTTCCGAAATGCAAATGAAAGGGAACATGTACTAACCCTAAAGGATTTTGGCCACATTATAAGACAAATTTTGTGAACCAAAAAACATTAGCATTTCACAGTGCACTTTCAGAGTTTCTTTGAAACCCTCAACCTCCCTAGCTCCACTTGTATAAATCTGCTACAGGTTATTATTTACGCTATTTGTGTCATAAAAATGCACAGAACCATATTGGTGTATGTACTGGCAGAAGCAAGTACCAGTAGCAGCAGAAATAATCTACAACAACAACAACCAACAGCAGCAGCAGCAGCAGCATTGTAGCAGATCTATTGCGGCAAGACCAAATACATTAACATTGTCGTATACATTACCATTAGGTATTTTTCTGACTGACTAGTAGTCATTCATTTGAAGCATTAGTCGACTAATCACATGTTTATTAATATATCATTTAAATCATAATAATGTGCCTTTAATTGCCCACATAGCCTAATAAGTGCTCAAGCACACATTAAACTTGCCACGGCACACCGGCAGAAGTAATGATTATTAATGTTCAGGACAGTAAAGAGGCTGCATTACCATTTTAATAATTAATTGATAAACTAGTACTTTTTTCTTTTTTTCGGTTTAAGAGATTAACTCAGCGAAAATAATTTGTCATCTCCGTAGTAGTGGATGCGGCTGTATTAATGTTTCATACGGATTACATAATTTGAGAATATTAGTTTTCCATTTGAATTAGTTTATTTGAAAATAGATATTTCACTCTTTATATATTTTTTGTAATGTCTGTAAGGCAAGCATACACAGAGTTTTGAATTTTCATATCAAGTTCACAGAGACAGAGACGGCTGAAAGCACATCCTGGTTGCTTTCATTATTTTACAAAAGCACAATGTTTTGAGTGCACTCGAATAAATGTAGAGTCTCTACAGATTTGAAAGATGTATTACTCTTATCTGTATGACCAAAAATGAAGGAGTATTTTAAGAGCAAGTGAGCGCACCGGCGCCTCCATCTGTCCTGAGTGCTGCTGTTCAGCTTCCTCACTCTTGCACAGACACCTAGGTCTAATTTTGGAGCCGACATCCAACCAGCAGGTTTTGAAATGTCATCTTGGTTACATAATGGAACAGTTCTTCATTATAATATCCACCTTGCTTGAGATTTCCAGTGAATGTTCCTTAAAGCATCTGGTCTGGGAAAAAGGTCACATTATTCAAAGAAAAAGGTTTCAACCACACCATGGCATCTTGCAAAGGTTATCAGGGGAATATATGAACATTCGTTTGGACTTTTATAGGTTTTGTAACCTGATACAGGTTAAATAAATCACTGAAATTAATAGTTTTGGATTTTAACCAATGAAAATGTTATATTAAATAACCTTTTTAATCAATGTGGGTACTATTTTATAGAGCACAAATATTTTACGCAAACCTAAGCTGTTCAACATCGAGCCAGCACAGCCATCTGCTGTGTGCAATGTGTCGAGCTTAAAATATTGTACATGTTTAAAAAAAGCATCAAACGGCAACATCAACCAGTCTACATGCACACCTGTTGATAGCAACACCATCCACATTCTCAGCAACAGGACAGTACAATACCCCGAAATGTAAACCTTCTTTGAACTGCTCTATTTTCCCAGAAAGCGAAATGTGCTCATCTCAAAGCCACTAAGATCCATGTGAAACCACCACCATGCCACACATCAAACACGAACACATAGAGCCTAAGGCACAGAGGTTTCAAAGCACACATGCACCCTGTGTCTACCACTAAACAAGAGCCCCATCTACCCAGAGGACTTTGATGAACCACATGACTGCTTCACCCAAGCCAGAGAGGGCAGGAGCTTTAGATGTTTAAAAAGGAATATCTTACTCAGATACACCCATATTCTGCCCTCACTGGGTAATTATTGTTTATTGCGCCAACAACACCAGAAAAAGGAGAAAGATAGAGGCTCTGTTTAGTTAAACTGAGCTGAGTTTAAACTGAATCTTTCTCTCTGAAGTCCAAAAGTGATGATATAAGTTTGTTGTGTTCTGTTAAGGGTCCTAAAGAGGAAAACAGCAAATTCAGCTTCACACTGGGAGTTCGTTCATCAAGCCAAAAGCCACCAGCGGCATGTGCCAGTCTCATCTGCGTGTGGGTGAACAGAAAAGATCTTTATCAGTGACAGAGGTCATAAATGTCTCTGTGTGGTTATCTTTATCCATACGCCAACGATCATAATTATGTCGTCATTCTGTGCATTTCTTCCTATCTCTCTTTCACCCACTCCACAAATCCACTAAATTCACATTTCTCCCTCTCTCTCTCTATGCAGTTAAGGCCACCTAATATTATTAAGTGGGACCAAAATTTGTTTACTGACCCATGTTGTTTCTTTGGAAAACTCCAGGAAGAAGATACTCTGATGATTGTTGGGGTCCAAACAACACTGGACCCTACTGAGAGTTTACAAAATATTATCTTCTCTTGTGTTCAGTAAAAGAAAGCCACGTAGCTTTGGAACGACAATATGGTGAAAATATTATTTTTGGGTGAACAATTCCTTAAAGTTGAGAGGATTTGGGATAAGTCAACTTGAGATGAAATGAATGCATTTGAGAAGACTTTATATGAACTGAGAAGATGTTCGACTTGAGCTGACATCACAAAATGAGATGACTTCAGATGAGCTCATTTAAGTTTAGTTGACTTGAGTTGGGATGAACAGTGCTCAGTTGAGGTGAGTTGGGCACAACTAAACACGAGTTCAAAACTGCTGAGCTGAAAAACTCAACTAAAGTCCTCAGGAGGAGAGCTATTGTGTTGGACTGGGAGGTGGGGGTTTTTAATGGGTCAAGTGCCCAGACGGGACAAGCTTTGGGGCCTAGAGAAAGGAGGAAAAGAAAAAGAAAGAGGGTAAAGACAGAGAAGAATGAATAATATGCTGAAGAAATTAGACCTTAAACTTGGAAATGTTTGGAAATCTTGGGAATCTTACGGTTCCATCATTTTAAGTCAATGTTGTTATTTTTTTAAATGGGATTTTGGTTAAATGCCTGAAATAAGATCAAGACATTTTTGCATTTTATTGTATGACAATGCAACACTCACGACTTTATGCATCTTATGAAATGCTGTTGTTTAACAGTTGCTAAATGGGACTACAGAGGTTGTCGGGGACATTAAATGTCACACCAGTCAAGAAAACTCTTTAGTCCTTTTTTAAAGCCTCATATTTATACTCACAATTACACCAAGTATTCTAACACAAACTTTCCAACTTGTGGATTTTAAATAAAGATTAAAAGAGTTGTCGAAGCTTAGAGGTGGCGGCATTGGAGTCACGCGAGAGTGATGTAGTTCATTTGTAGCCTAACTTTTTCTTTTTACCTCTGGCAATTGTATTTAGGCTTCAAAGTTTAATAAAACCAGTGTTCTTTTATGCATATTTGTATTATGAGGAAAGACGTGTAATATTCATAAACTGTTGTTGGTCACAGAGCTTATTTCTGCAATGATCCAAAAGTTGATGCAAAATCCTACTGGGTTTTTGTTAATCGAACAAGGGTGATCCTCAAAATTCTTCAACATAGCCTAAAAAATTATGCGATTTAAGCAGCACTCTATACATTAACATGTATAGCACAACATGGACACAGAGTTCCATGCTTCATTCCATTTCTGTTCAACCAAATGCGGATGATAGCAGCAATCTCATCTCCTCAAATAAACCTCATACAGTCACAAACGTCCCAAAGTGTGCGGGGGTCCGGTCGCATATAATTATATAATTAAGTCTTGTCTGATTGTTCTCTATAAGAGGGCAAAGAGGCCGTTTGAATGTGTATCTCAGCCATTAGGGACTTTTCAGAGTGTAGGAATGTGGTGCGCTTGGCATTTTTGAGTAAAAGGGCAGCTCTCTGCTTGAGAGTGCCAGCGCTGCGGGATGAGATCATGACTGGAGATGCCCACTCACTGGAAACAGCGGCACGACTTTTGCTCCCTCGCTCCCTCTTTCCTAACAGCTGGGGGAATTCCAGACCCGTTAGATTATGGATTGAGGAGATTAAGGTTTTTAGGCCTGAATCAGATTTTATGCCTCTGTTGTGCTCCCGCCCTCATAGCTGGAACATATTAAACCCGACGAACCGACTCGCTTTCTTTTTTTCCACACTCTTGCTTTCTCTCTCGGGGCAGGATTTGACTGTTTGCTGATAAGCGTGTGTGTGAGGTGGCATGCAGGCCGTTTGCTTTGCAGATAGTAGGGTCGTGCTATTGTTGCCCAGCAGGAGCTGTGCAAGGGATAAGAATAATCTGGAATAACCCAGGCTTGAACGGAGATACAGTCGAGGTGAAAGGCACGGTGGACCTGAGGCCTGTTGCGCTTTTAAAACAAAGATACAGACACACGGAGGCATTACATAAGAGCCAGCCAGACTTGATGCCCTTTAGCCAAACACAGCATTTACCCCATATCTAAGACCAGAGCCCTTTGACTTTGCCTCTGTATTACATTTCTGTTCAAGTCTGTTAAAAGGTCACAGTGATGCCATGTTTGCTTTTCATGGTGGATAAAGAAGGCAGTCTGGGACACTTTCTGGTTGGCTAATGGTGTAAGGCATTGATTGCACTAGGCTTTGAGCATGAAATTGTATCTTATAATCTACTATCTATTGAATGTGCAGGCCAAACTTGAATTATTAGTGACAATAAAATACAGACAGACAGACAGATAGCATTCAGCTTTATGAGCTATATTTAAAGTTGACTCCACCCTTCATCTATTACCGGTTTTGGATTACATACAAACTGTATCTTATATTAAGATTTTACGGGCAAAGTCAGTGTTTAGATGACAGCATTACTCCGTTGACCCTATTCCCTAAACAAACCCAAACCAAAACAAGCAGATATCCAAAGAAGATTGTTCAGATTTTTAGAAAAACACTGATCATGAAAGGATGTTAAAATAGAAAAGAGAAAGGAATGACAGATTCCCAGGACTTTTCAACATGCCTTTAAGTTCCCTTCATGTGCCCTCTCGTGTCCCTCTCTTTTTTGTTCTGTTTTCTCCCCACCCGTTGAGAGCAATGTGTATGTGAAAGAATGTCATCGTGAGACGCACAGACTGCTCTCTACTGCCGGTTCCCATCTGAAAATCATGTCCAACTGTGTTGTGTCCAAATTCACAGGCTTATTTGACTGACTTACTTCATGGCCCAAGCTGGGCAGTTGTATTGTCATATGTAAATTTAAAAAAAGAGGAGACGTGATCTGTTTCTCATTTTTAAATTTAACCTAGATTAATATAACGCTATTCTGAAGTGCCTTTTTAACTAAAGGCTTTTTAAAATACAATTTACGTAGACCTGCGAGAGGAACTATGCAACCTCAGACCCAGAGCACCCTCTGGTGTTTACTTTGTGTAAAGCCACTTTCATCAGGCGTTTCTGTCACGTTATTTTTAGCAGCGTTTATTACTATTGCAACAAGAATTAAGCGTCAAAAAAAAAAAAAAAAAAATGTATATATATATATATATATATATATATATATATATATATATATATATATATATATATATATATATATATTAGGAACAGAACCTCAAACCTCCTCCACTTGAGGATAGATGCTTGTCTTAATGATATACCCTACACACTCAGGCTTTCATTTGGTAAACAGTCGAGATTAAAATTTGAGAACAACCATTTTTTCTTGAAATATTGTTAATCTTCATCACTCAAAATTTAGCTGTGGGTATACCACTGTTCTACTAACACGCTTGACAGAATATCCAAGGCATTTCAACAAACACCTTTATTTTGTGGAAAACTGTGAGCAGAATTATCGATCAGTAATCACTGGAGCACGAAAGATGATTAAACGTAATTTTTGAGGCTCAGCTGTCAAAAATTAGCGGGAATTGTAGAGGCCCTTGCTTTGAATGACTTCAGCACATCTGCATCCGCGGGACATCACTAGTTTCTCACACTGCTCTGGTGTGATCTTGGTCCACTCTTCTTCCACAGATTTGTAACTGTAGTGGGGTTCTTAGCCATAACTTAATCACCAAAGATTTTCCAGAGATTTTTTTAGTCAGCCATAGATCAGAACTACGGGCAGGTTATTTCAATATTTCAATGTTTTCAGCTTCAAGGAACTGCTTTACCCATTTTGCAGTGTGACAGAGGCACTGTCCCGAATGAAAATTGAAGGCTGATTGGAGGATGCTTGCAGGGAAGGAGTTGCTTGTTGCTGAAGGTGTAGATGCATATGTTTTTCCCAGTTTGGTGCTGAACAAAATGTCTCCCATCGGACTACAGTGAACTTTGGACCAGTTCTTCTCTCCTCACAACAAACACTTCAGCAAAGGGGAGCTTAACCTTTTGATTCTTTCTGCTGATTTGAGGTTTGGTTACTGCAGTGTACACTTTCAATCCGACTTCTCTTAAACTGTAAGGCACTGTATGCCTAGACAGACCCTGTTGATCGCTGAACTGGCAAGTAATTCCCCATTGAGAGTCTGCATTATCTGGTCATCTCATGCGTGGGGTGGGGGATGGGGCTTAAATGAATTAGTGTCATTTTAAATTTACAATATTCAAGAAATAACAGATTTGGAATAAAATAACTTCTCTTGCAGTGGCTGAAAGTGTCATGCCTTTGGCATTCATCTGGACCGGCAGGGTTTCAGTCACCTTACAGAAGCCCGCAAACTTCCAATTTCAGTGAAAATTAGAGGAATGGTGCCAGTTAAATAGGGCTTGTCATGTAATTAATAAATTTGCACCAGGTGCTAACACCAATAACTTCTAGGTATATGTAAGTTTTCTCACATTTTTCAACTGAGAGTTATTTTTCAAATAGTGTTTATACTGTGCTGCAGAATACAATTAATTTATGAACTACCCTTCTACTCCCGTTAGGATAACTTTAAATAGGACTGAGCAGGGACCTTGTTCTTTAATTTTAATCCCCCCTATAAAACCCCTATAAAACATTGGAAAATTCTTAGACGCCAGAGGTACCCTACATGCCTACTATACCAGAAACACTGAAAATGTTAAAAACCACCATACCATTTTATTTATAAAATATATATATTAATATTCAATAACAGCTTTTTTATAATGGTCAGATAGAGTGAAGTTACATTTATTACATAATATATTTTACAACATTTCGCAAACAAAGTCTTTAACACTTCAAAACAGACCAAATAGGTCCAGGATGAAGTATAATTGTTTGTTCACTGAAATAGTCTCCTGGAAAACTACACTGATAAAACATATTTAATGATAAACTATAATTTAACATCATGTAAATGTCAAGTAAACAATATGCTCATGAATTCATCATAGCATTTCTACAACATATAATTTATATTGTAAAATGTGTTTCAGTGCATTTAGCAGAGTAGAGCAGGTCATAGTTCATTGTGTCCACATTAAATATATCTGTCTGATTACCACACAGCCACAACTTGCCAGATGTTCCTTAGTGAATCTCCTGTAATGTCCACACACCATTAACATCACTGCTGCTTCTCCTTTCCTTGTTCTGCACAGTGAGCTTGTGGCAGTCAATGTGTCTGAAATCTGCTCCAAAAATTGCAAAGAGTGCAAAAAAACACATGACCAGAGCCCACTCACATATAGCAGCTTCAGAGCGAAACCCTGTTTTAAAGAGAACTAACACTGAGAAGACATAAGGTTAAGGACAACACAACTTCAACTTATAATAATATGAAGTGAAAGTGCTTTCTTGGCTGAATAAATCTGCTATGCTGCTGCTGTGAGCATTTAAGAAATATTGCTGCTGCAAATATAACAGACATGAAATAACCCCCATATAGCATACATGAATCACCCTGTAGCAGATCTATACAGGTGGAGCTGGGGAAGGTGGAGGGTTTCTGAAGCAAACTGCAGCTGCTACAGCAAGTCCTAGTCATATATTTGAATGTTGAGTAGCGAGTTCATTGGCTGCCATGTGATAATGATGTCATTAGGTCAGATTGAGTTAGACCTATTGGACTGTGCCAACTAGAGTTTCATGCCAGAAATCTGTATTTAAGAAATGTAATCATCTTTTAGAGCTGAAGGATACTGCAGATGACCAAACAAGTGCACAGGCTGCAGAGGATGATGCGCACTGGCACCACCCACCTGGCGTCATGTGACAGCGGCCTGTAGTACGAAAGCCACGCCTGGATCCAGAAATAAACCAAACCCAGGAAGAAGGCCACGAGCGCCCCAAACAGATGAACCCCCATCAATACAGATTGCTAATAATGCAAAAGCAACACAAATAAGCACAACACAATTTACAAGTAATCAAGTAACTTCCTTTTTTTCCAGTCTACATACTGTACCTGGAAGTTTCCTAGAATGGAAATCCCAATGCTAGAGATGTAGCCCAGAACTAAACCGGCCGTGTTTAAATGAGACCCAGAACCCAAATCACGGACCTGCTGAAATCTGATTGTGACAATCCACAAAGCTACGGAAAGAGAAAGAGTTCACACACAAGGTACAGTACATGGGCACATTTTTGTAAATAAAATGGGAGGACTCACCCAACACACAGCATATGTTGCAGATCTGAGAAAACAGGCAGCTCTGGGGGTTGTATGAGCCACATGTGCTGGAGGAAACAATATTAACTGATTTTCAAATTCATATCCATGTATGCCTTTCTAGCTCTGGAACATCTTGCAGACACACAGTTAATCACTCAACGCTTTAGTTAAAATAAAAAATAAACACTTCTTGAGAAAGCTTAGATCCATTAATGTTAGATAGAGGCTTATTTTAAGCTCAACAATTACCATGTTGTTAAAAATATATATATTGAACACACTGTACCATATGGCCTCATTTTCATTCCTGTCGAACATTATACATGGCACTACCCTAAGTCTAATTTCAGATGCGTACCTAATGAAAGGGAATTCCTCGGTTATATTAACAGTGTTATTGGACACAGCTATGGCATACCTGCACACAAACAAGTGCAGAAAGAGTCAAATAAATTAATATTTTGTATTGATATTGAAAAGATATTGAGGATATTTAAAAGGGTGAGAGACATATTTTGAAAAGCGAGAGAAACATGAAGTGATACTCACACAGCCCACATCCCAATAATCCCAAACACTGCCAGGGTGACGGGAAGTAATGCCCAAGCCCACATGATGGACCAATCAGATCACCTGTAGAAAGACCAGGTGTCGCTTCACATATAAACACACGTTTATTAGCATGTATGAATTTCACTGTGACCTAGCAAACATTTCAATGCCTGGACAGTTCCCTATAAAGTCTTCACAGGATATTTGACCAGACATAGAAAACGTCAACGCAATTATTACAAATTATGTATTATATACATTTATATATGGAGCAATAATTGTGTATTATGGATTATACATAAGAGAAGTCAACTGTAGATAAACAGAGTTAGGAAGTTGATTTTTACAACCCCACCAATATAAGATATATCACATAGTGTTTAAGGGAGTGTCACGTTTTTCCCCATACACCGATCCTGGTTATAGTGCTGTTGAAAGTCATCTCGTGTTTTATTCTTTGCTAAAGAACAGAATATGAAAAAGAGTCTTCTTACTCTTCTATTAAAGCATTTTTCAAGCTGTACATCTGCCAGTTTTCCTTCAAATGTCAAAGACTGGTATGCAGATATTAAGTCTACGGTTTACTGCTTCACTGGGAATTAATATTTCTGTCCATCTCCCATGTATTATTTTATTTTCTCAGGCCTGTGGAGTAGAATGGCACTCCCTTTTATACTTTGGTCCTTCTTTTCATTCTTGTGGAAATTGTTCCTACCACTAAGAACAGATGTTTTAAAACATGTAAAACACTTTTTATTACAATTATTATAAAATGATCTTAATTCAGGGCAAATGCAAAGGGTTAGACACCAAAATATTTATTTTACCACCAGCACTGGGGTCAAACCTACAAACTTTTGTCAAAAAGCTGATCATCTATATTTGGACTGTCTGTCATTTCTGTGAGCTTGCTGACTAACATGTCCACAAATAAACATTAGACATGCAAAATATAACAGAGTGAGAAAAGAAGGACAGTTTTCCTTTACAAAGTGTTCAGTTTAATCAAATAAACATAAGATCGTAAAAATAGTAATAAATCTTAACTTTGAGGAAAGAGACAATGAAATAAGCAAAAGAAACGGAAACAAGCAACGCATAACTTACATGTTCGTACCGTTTAACTGTTAATACACATTTATGTATTATTTTATTATATAGCCAATATATTTTCATTTAGCAAGGATACAATTTCAGAATTTAGTTCTAAGAAAAGTATTTTTTTAATGATTTCTGGAGGACCATGTGACACTGATAATGCATAACGTTTACTTTTAATAAAACATAACAGAGCAAGTGAGCAAATAAGAGACCTCTTTCAAAACATTTAAACAATCTTTTGAAGGGTAACGTAGCATATTTGAGTAGCAAATGGCAAATGAAGAACTCACCTCTAACCTACAACACTGCTTGTGTAGTACGTGTGTGTGTGTGTGTGTGTGTGAATATATAACAGGTTTCTATCCATTTGTGACTATGGACTTTGCTCCAGATCATAGCATTATGACTACGGCTACCACCATGAGTAGTGTAAACCTTTCACCTGTCTTCTACTATCTCACGTTTTCACCTCCTCATGAAGCTGTGACTAACACCATATCATTAATCTGTTGTTTCCTCTCTCATTTTATTACAGCCAGTTAGCCATTAGTTATCATAGTGACGCAGAGACCTTCTAAATCATACTGTTTTTTACTTAACATCACGTGAATGTGATTAAAATAACTCCGAAAAATATTATATTAATCGTAGCTTTACAGTTTATATCTCTCTTCTGGATACATGGCCTAACACCCGTTAAAATAGCAGGCTGATAATAGGGAAATTTAAATTTTTCTGTCCCTATACAGTAATATTACACTATATATATATATATATATTAAAATAAAACAACACCTTCTTAAACCGTCAATTTGGCAATATTTGTTTTTAATTATTTAAAAATAATTTCAAGCACCACAAAGCTGCTTGTCCCCACAGCCATGTACAGGGGGAAAATGCTTTATGTTGAGGTCAAAAACAGGTTTTCTACCATTTCAAATACGAAAATGTATTCATAATTATCAAATATATAATGTTAATGACATTTTTAAAAAAATTTGTAAAAAATAAAATGGCAAATAATTATAAAATATATAATGAAAGTAGAGGCCCCCGGAGTTGTGTCACTGGTGTTACCATTTAATAAAAAAAAATAACTTATTTTGAAATAAAAATGACGCTGATGACTTCACTTGACTTTCTTCTTCCTATTTCATGAAGATCTCTGAAAAAAGGCCCATGGTATCTGTATCTATTCAGTTATCAGAAATGTTCTCATTTATCTCATGATTTCATAAGCAGCTTTTAATTGAAGTCACTGGTATGGCCTACTGTATTATTAACAAATTATATTAAATTATATTGAAAACCTAGAATAGAAATGGATTAAACTACTTAATTAAGTGAGCAGATCATGATTTACAACATGTGGTTTGATACCATGCAGCAGACATTTTGTAAAATGCATTTTTCATGAAAATCGTCACTGGTGTTACAGTCACCTTCCTTCAGGGTAGCACCAGTGAAGATCACTTTATGTATATGTTCATCATAGTCTTCCGGTAGCTTATTTGGTAGAGCATTGCGACTGAATACACTGTAAGTCGCTTTGGATAAAAGTGTCTGCTAAATGCATAAATGTAATTTTAAATGTAATTTTTAATTTAATTTAATCATAATCTCCTTATTTGTTGCAATATCATTATTTTTTCTGTAACTGACAACAACAAAAAAAATCAAGAAAAAATATTTAATAAAAACTTTTAAAAATAGTAAGGCAACAGCACTGACAAAAGACTGGTACATGTGGTCTTTAAATAGATGCATAAAAATATTTAAAAATCATTAAGCTGCCATTTACGTGTATTCATAAAGTAAAAAGGTAATCTAACAATGTGGTGCAAGTTTACATGTTAAAAAAGAAATTAATTTTAAGTCATCTTGCCATACCAAAAGTAGACGTTTCTGTAAAATGACACACACACACACACACACACACGACACACACAGTTAAAGCGTTAACTGTTTAAGCGTTAAATTAATTAGTAAATACACAACGCGATTAAAGTATTTTTAACGCAGTTAACGCGCTGGCCCCGCCCACAGACCCATACGTCATCTTGAAATCAGCATATGCCCTACAATTCAAGATATTGGTGGGAAAAATGTCCCTGTATGAGTCCGATTTTTATATACTCTATATCACACCAGCAGTGAGAGCAGTATCACGAGTTTAAATCTGATTTTATACAACAGTTCAGTAATTAAGATGATGTTGTGATATGTTATAAACACAATATTGTTTGTTATTGCTCAATTTTTGCAGAGAACATATTACCTTTAATGCCATGGCATTATTTGTGTGCGTCTCCAAGCAACACAGCAGTGTTTAGCTGAATGAATCCATGTTTTGAACGAATCATGTGAACCAGGGATTCAAAACTGCTCACTGAATCACTGAGTGAATCCGTTTGAATGAGAGAGACGAAGAAAGATATTTACCGCCACCTGCTGGCAGATTCGTTTCTTTCAGATTCGAGTAAACTTTAATTAAATAATTATAAGAATAAAATACTAATATAGCTACTACTAATAAAAACATTAAAGCACCCCCCCCCCCATACACCCAAAATATAAAAATAAAATCTGTCATCATTTACTTACCCTTATGTAATTTCAAACCTTTCTTTTGTGAAACAAGACTTTTATTGTATGAAAAAATACTGAGATGTTTCTCAAATTATCTTTTTTTATGTCCCATAGTTTATGTTAGGCTTTTGTAGCCTAAATGTTTATGTGTAATGCATCTTATGTTGCTAAAGCTAATGTCTACTTGATATTTCTTCATTTAACAAAAAAATAGCTTTTGGGCATTTTCACATTCAACTGAAGGCTGGTCTTAGCTGCTTTAAGCTGTTCTTTATCTGGTTCATTGGTCAAAACCCATCTAAAACCAGAGCACTTAACCAGCTATGACCAGCTTCGGCAGGGACTGAAAAGTTCTGGTTACATTTACCTTAAAGTCAGTAGTCTTCTCATGCTTGTTTTCCCAAATTTTGTCAAGCTGCTTTTAAAGGGTAATTATTCCCATTACCCCTTCCCTCCCTCCCAGCGTCTCAAATATATGTATATCTGACAATACAGAAACATTTAAGGGATGAAAGTTACTTAATACACTTAAATCAGACAAATTTAACACACCCATATTCAGAAAAGTTCCTCTACATAGTTGAATTAAAATTTAATTTTTAGATAGGTCTGTGAAAGATCAACTCATAACAATAACAGAACAAATGTCAAAATGTGCTTTTTTAATTAAGTTTACATATTAAAATGACTATACATCTGACTTGGAGTTAAATGTCAAAATGCCAAATAAAAGACCACACAAAAGACTGAACACCTTATTTATTGTTCTGATGTGTCACATGTGTTTGTTTCAGAGCTCTAGTTCAATCTTGACATCCAGTTTACTTTTGTACGGCTCTAGAACAGGCCTGACCTCCTCAGACAAAAACCTTGTGACCTGAGACAGAGAGAAAGTGGAACAGCATTACACCATTCATAGAAACATCGGATGTGTGATAAACACCAGTAGCACAGCATTAGATGTTTAGGTAAGCGAGTGTGTACCTGCTGTGGGGCTCGGCCGACGAAGGTTTTGGGGTCCAGTATGGAGTCCAGCTGTCCGATGATAGGGGTGAAATATGGATCAGCCTGAACCCGAGCCAGCAGGTCATTATCACCCCCCTCCTGTTTGACTACAGCTGCAGCCTGCTGGGACAGCACCCGAATCTTCTCATGGCAGTCCTGAGTGGGTTTCCATTACAGACAAAAATAAGTCAGTCGGTGTTAAACATCAGTGAAACAACGGTCTTCCTTTCCTGCATCTACTGTGCTTACAGAGAAATATGTACTGTACAAGTAATTTAGTCAAACACCATGGGTTGAGTTGCCAAAGCAAAGTTTAATTACAAGACAATATTTTTCTGATTCGTTAAACAATCACCTGTCTGTTTCCTCCAGCCTTCACCATGGCCATGATGATGTTTTCAGTAGCCATGAAGGGCAGCTCATGACGGATATGCCTCTCTATCACCTATAAAAACAGAGAAAGAATTGTGTGTGTGTGTGTGTGTGTGTGTGTATATATATATATATAAAAATACAAAAGAACACTAAGAATCAGTAATTTTATATTACTTAATCACATTAAATTAACAGCACTGCATATATATGTGTGTGTGTGACACCGAAGAGTTGCGGTAATGATGCTGAAAATTCAGCTGTACATCACAGAAATTAATTACATTTTAAAATATCAAAATATAAAACTTTTATATGATTCACAATATTTGTTTTTAACTGTATTTCGATCAAATAAACACAGCTTTGGTGAACATAAGATACTTTTTTTACAAATATATATATATATATATATATATATATATATTAGTGGTGGGCCGTTATCGCGAGACTCTTATCCGTTAATCTATTCTCAAAGTTGGGTTGGGAGCTGGGTCTATACAAAGCAAGCTATGATGACTTTCATATTGATATTTTATATAACTGACTCGCTGAGGACAGCCTAAAAAATGCTCAGGACAGTTGACGGGCCACTGCTGCGCATCGTCACGAAAGCTTATCTTTCTCACGTGTTGTTAAGCCGTACCGCTTGTCGATTTAAACATTAAAGCATCCAAACACAAGACGCGGAAAAGCTGAACGGAGTAGCGCGTGCCGTTAGGTGCGCACGAGAGAGCGAGCCGCGCATCACGGACAGCGACACTGAACCGAGCTCTCTTCTGTGAAATTCACCTCGAAGTTCCTCCTGCACCCGAACGAACAAATGCAAATCGCAGTTTGAACAAACAAAAAGATGTGAAAGAGCCCAATTCAACACCACGGTGTTCTGGTGTTCAGGGCTAGCGCAGAGAAAGGAGTCTCAAAACAATAGAACATCGAATTTGCTTATTTTTGCTCTGTGCCGACAAATACATACAAAATATGTCAAAATATCCACCTTGGAAATTATGCTCGAAAAAACTGTCAGTTATTTCTTATGTCAAAGTAAACAGTTGAGGAAAAAATGGGATGTGTATTATATTGGATAAGTTAATCGTCTCTTAAAGTGACCTCGCCTAATTTAGCGACTGGCTGCTGTAATGTTAATACAAGAAAATGAAAATGAAAAATCACTCACTGCTCTTGACTGAAGTTCTTTGTAGTTTTAACAGTCAAACCAAAAATTATTCAGAAACCAGATATAATTTTTGATATATATAGCAAAACCGTAATAATGTGAGAAATGTTGAAGGTGTCTGAATAAATGTAGGTTTGATTGTATATTTCATTTTTACATTGAAGACTATCCAGTGCTATTATTTGGTTTCTGTACCTTGACCCCTACAAACTTGAAAAAAAAACTTAAACATTGGTGTGAAACAGGAGTAATGTTGTTTGCACCTTGTGCAATGTGGAATTAGTTTACAGCTTTTTCAAGCAGTTTGTGATGCATTTTGGAAACAGGAGATGAGCCCCTTTCCTAATGCACCACCTAGCTTGATTAACCCCTTCTCAAAGACTTACTGTTTGTCAATTTTATTTGGGTAACACATATTCTGAATGCCTTCTACAGAATTCGAATGAGCCATTTTAATCTAGATTAATTTCAAGATCACAGTGAGATTAATCTAGATTAAAAAAAATTTAATCTATGCCCACCTCTAATATATATATATATATATATATATATATATATATATATATATATATATATATATATATATATATATATATATATATATATATATATATATATATATATATATATATATTAACAGTTGAGTATGCAATTAATTATGATCCATTTAGTAATCAGTGTATCACGTAGTTCATCTGATTAAAATTACAAACCCGATAAAAACATTCAAATATTTGTTCTTACAGAGGCAGACAAACAGACCTTAGGATACACCACCAGTCCTTCAGTGATGTTCTGCAGGGTGCTGAGGATGATGTCCGCTGTGAGGAAGGACTCGGGCAGTGAGATCCTCCTGAATACACAGAAGAGCGAGTCTAAAGTTACATGCAGTGCAGAGCCACATCACATGGTCAGAGCAGAGATATGTCACAGTGCCTGTTAGCGCTGTCGTCCAGGGTCCTCTCCAGCCACTGCACCGCTGCGGTCTGCAGGGGGTCTGACAGGAGCGCCATCAGGTGACGAGCGAGACTGCAGCAGCGCTCCGCACGCATGGGGTTCCTCTTGTACGGCATGGCACTGGACCCTGCAGACAGAGAGAAACATGACAGATCAAAGAGGCCGGCGGATCGTATCATTATACGAAATTCTGTGTCTCGCATACAAACTCACCAATCTGCTCTTTCTCAAACGGCTCCTCGAGCTCTTTCAGATTAGCCAACAGACGGATATCAGTGCAAATCTACAACAGCAAAAATGATTGAGAAAAGGAGGACGTTCGAATCAAACAACTGATGTTTGTTGGTGTCCGGTGATCATTGTAGATTGTTACAGCAGCTTGTTTATGAATGCATGAAGCTGATTGGAGTTCATCTGTGTCTGACCTTGTGTACTGTGGCTGCGAGGCTGGCCAGCACACAGAGGGAGTCGATATCCACCTTACGACTGTACGTCTGACCCGTCACCAGATATGATCTGGAATGAAAATAAGTGGAGGAACTGGTTAACCATGTGCACTTGAAGACATATACAATGTAAGATTCTAGCCAACAGCATGCTATTGAATAAAACGAAGCATATAGATGATAGTTGAAGCATTTAGTAAACAATGAATGCAGGAATAAAGAAGAGTGTACTTTTTAAAACCAGCCATCTCAGTGACCTTCCTATCCAACTCCTCCACCTAACAGAGAAAACAGTCAAATAAATAAATAAATAACGACAGTTCAACCATAGAATAAACACAATGATACGATGTGAGGTCATTGACATTTTTCCCAACAAAACTGCACACTGCACAAAAAGTGCTACATAAAGCCCAAACACATTCATGATATTCTGTGGTAACGATGACAAGAGTTTAATTTCAACTTCATGTAGTAATTGCAACAAAGTTGGTCAGTATTTTATTAATGCATATGGAAGAAGACTTGGGTACTCATCATGGCTGCATGATTTTGATCCCAAAAAATTCTTAAGAGTAATGAAATATTATTATAATTTAAATGGTCTTCTATTTAAATTTATTGTAAAATGTAGTTTATTGCTGTGAAGGCAAAGCTGAAATTTTCCTCAGCCCTTACTTTAGTGTCACACAACCTTCCCGAAATAATTTATCGAGCATTTCTTATTAATAGCAAATGTTTAAAACGGCTTTATTATTAAATTCTCCACAGTTGAATATTTTTGTGGAAACCCAGATATGCTTTTTTCCTGATTTTTTATTGAAAAAAAAAAATTTGATAAAAAAAAAAAAAAAAAAACATTTAAATATATATTTTTGTAACACTATAAAACTGTTTACTGTCACTTTTTATCGATTTAATGCAACCTTGCTGAATAAAAGGATGACATATTTTAAATCTATATTAAAATAATATATGGATCACAAACTTATGGAAAGGTAGTGTATACAGTATATATGTTGGAGACCAAGTACACATTAGTAGTAGTAGCATATATTTGTTTAATGCCATGTTATCATCAGCATCTTAGGCCATCTTCACAAAGTACACACTAGGTATGAAGTAAGCCAGTGTCAAGGCATAAAACGTTCACCTTCTCATGATCCCCCTGGAAGAGCTGCAGGAAGCTGGCCTGAGTGCCTGTGGTTCCTTTGACGCCCCGGAAGCGCAGGTCCTCTCTTGCTCGCTGAAGATTACGCATGTCCATGACCAGATCCTGCAGCCACAGACAAGCACGCTTCCCGACTGTAGTCAGCTGAGCTGGCCTGAGAAAAAGAAGGGGACGAGGAGAGGGACAATAAAACCCAAAACCAGCCTAATATTATTGTTTTAAATGAAGAAAAGTTAGAAAGAATAGGACAAATAAGCATGGAAAAATAATGTTATGGAGGTTACAGTGATTGTTAAAGGATGAGTGGGATGTGTGAGAGATGACAAGGGCGAAGAAAAGAAAATGGTAGAAAAGTTATTTTACATGCAAACTCTAAACATGTTATTATATCTAACTGAATTTACTCACTGATAATGGGTGAAGCCCAAAGTCGGCAGGTCAGCGTATTTCTCTGCAAAGTTTGCAAGCCTGTCTATGACACGAGCCAGCTATAAGAGAGAGAACGCTTACTGCAAGTCGAGGGTAATTATGCACTGGATATAAAACTGACATAAAAATAGCTGAAACCGAAATAGTAAGATAAAAATGAAAGTATTATATATATATATATATATATATATATATATATATATATATATATATATATATAAAGACCAAGTACACACTATACATACTCACACATATATGAATGTTTTTCTTTACATTTTCTGAATTCATACTGTGCAGTAAAACTACATGGCACATCAGTTGTTTTGATTGAAATTCTAAATATCAGAAAGTTTCAGGTTACCTTGGGAAGCAGGATATCAAATCCATCACGCAGCATGATCAGATCCTGCAGATATGCACAGCACACACACACCACACATATTTAGTAAGGCAATTTAAAATAGAATTGTGATTTTAAAACGACATTATTTCTCTTTTAAGGAATTTTCATAGTGGCTAATATATATACACACACACACATCTTTCTTTTAATTGCAACATTAAAATTAAAAAAACGGATTTAATTAATGTTCCCTCTATAAGCATTCGGCTCAGGAAATCCCAGGAGTCCATGAAAGAAATCCATGGAGTCCAATCAATAGTAGCCAAAGTAATGGATAATGACACGGTAATATTTTGGCCTTACCGTATTGTCTCCCACATAACAGGAAGTTGCGCCCAAGTGGATGATGGGAGCAGCGGTGGGACAGCAGTGAGCGAACGTGTGCACATGAGCCATGACATCATGCCTCAACTTCCTCTCCTCCTCCGCAGCCATGACGAAATCAATGTCCTCCAGGTGCGACTCCATCTCGCTCACCTGGCCATCGGTGATGGGGAGACCCAGTTCCTGCAGAGAGGACATTAGAGCCATGAAGAGACAGCTGGCAAAACAGCTTTTCAGTGTCATCCTTATTCAACCGTGCGTTCTCATTTCTAGAACTTATGTTACATTTAACCCCATCTAACACTCACCTAAAGTTAGTCTTTAGAAACAACATTTAGTAAGAGTGTTAAATGTAATTTGCCGCCAATCATAAGTTAAATATCTTTCAACATTTTATTTACTTTTAGCCTATGCATAACTGATTTTATGTTTTCATAAAAGCAAATTGTAGAGTCAATATTTTCTCATAATATTGGCCAAATTTGCAATATCGGTGCAACAATAGAATATGGTTTACTGAAATAAGCACATTCACTCCATCTTTAGCAATACACAGACAGAGAGAGGGTAAAGGTCAACTCTCCTGATACCCTGACCTTTACATGAGTTATTTTGGAAATGCACACACTCTTTCACAGGGCTTCGTCTAGGACTGTTCGTGCTTCTGCAGTGTGTCCCAAGGACTACATCAGTAAAGTTGTGTAGCGTAACTATTTCCAGAGCGTGATCATACAAGCAGCGAACAGTATCCCGTCTGTCTCCACGGGTCAGAGAACGACCACCATGTGACCACAAGACTGTGTTCAATTAACGCTAGTCAAACAGACTGCGGCCTTTCTTTTGAGCTTTATGGATTACTGGCAGATCACACAATCTTAGTTGTTGATTTCTTTACACAAATCAAACAAACACTTAATATGACAATCGCCACGTGTCAGCTAAAGCAGCAGATTTCACCGGTCCACACTCAATTATATCCATTTCTACTCAAGCCTACTATTGATAGTCTCAGCAAATTAATAGCGGTTATCTGAATTTGAGAGGTTTCTTCTAATACTAGTCCCAACATTATCTTTTAAATTGCTTACTAGGAGCTTAAAGTTTGAGAAATCCAGTGACATTTAACCCCACACATACAGAGCTATATACACACACACACAAGAAAGATATACAAGTGCATGCAAAATAAAACTACTAACGTTACAATACAAAAATACAACAGTGCAAATAATCATACTGCCATAGTTTTAGACACATTGCTATGGTAATATAGTATGTTTCTTTTTGGAATTGTTCCATAGTAAAGCCATGAATAGAAGTACATTGGACTATCATATACCATCCTTCATAATTATAGCAACATTAACAGTTATAGCAATTATGATATGATATTGCACCACTTACAAAAGAGCGTCAGATGCTATTGTTGTTTCTGTTCATATAATAATAATAATAATAATAATAATAATAATAATAATAATAGTTAGCATGGTATTATTGGAAAATCCTTATAGCATTGCACATACACTTCTGTACTATATATTACAGTACTACAATACTACCAGGTAATACCATCAAGATACTACAGTAACGTTACCACCACGGTACTTTTTGTCTGGACCACTTGTAAGACATTAAATATTGCAGCACAACTCACGTCCACCCTTTTAAACTATTTTTAGACTAAGAGAGCTGGCAACTTGAGACTTACTCTCACTCAAGGTCAAAAACTTCAGGCAGACTCGCACTTGGCATTCAGAGAATCACTGTGCCAACATGATTGCGCTAATAGATATAGTCTATAGAAATAAAATAAACCCCTAATAAATTAACGGACCTTTTCGGCCTTAGCGAGGTAAAGCCACAGTCTTCTCCATGTGGTGAATTTTTTCCTGTCGCTGAAGTTGTAGGCCATCTCTTTGCTGGCGTACCGGGACACCAGCGGTGAGCGGTATTTCATGAACTCTTCCCCGGATCCCTCCATTCCTGCAGCGGGTCAGACAAGCGGACTACAAGCAGAGTCACGTTCAGGAGCAAGTTATTCAAGTTCTTCTTCTTCTTCTGTGATTTGCGACAGCTTAGACACTTCAAATGTGCATTGCTGCCCTCCTCAGTTCATCTGCAGAACTCCATCTCATAGAGTAGTAAATCCTCAGATAAAGACCAGTGTGGAGTAAAAAACGTATACCAACCTTTGTTATTTAATATTCCTTATTTCCAAGAATTCATTTTAAAGATAAATATGAGATTCCAGTTTCCAACAGCTCAGAAAACAGCTAATTCTTAAAGTTTTAGCTGAATTAGCTTAAAACAGACACTGTCCCATATGCCATACCAACATAGTCAATGTTTGGCCTGATGATTCCCCTGTATATCATCATTAATGTATCTCTTCCAACTAGGCATCTTAAAATATTAATAACTTTCTTGCATCTATTAACAATTTGATCCATGCCATTCTCAGACCAAGCTCCCAAGAATTTAAATGATTTAACCCTTTCAGTGGGTGTATTGTATATCTTTAAAGGGGGGGGGGGGGTACAATGTTGTTTCATGTATTCAGAGTTGTTCACAGTGTTAAAGAGATGGATTCTCATGCTAAACATGGCCAAAGTTAAAAAAAATGCCTGAGAATTTCTGTGCCGAAAATCTTACTTCTGGGTTGGAAGTTTCGGCTGATTTTTTTCGATCGTGGATCTCATGACGTAGACGAGAGCAGAAGTCCTTATATGAGCATTCTCCCAGAAAAGTGCGGCTGTGCACACATTGACCAGAGGAGAACAACACCGCGTACATCAACTAGGTACTCAATATTAACATGAGATTAGTTGAAACTGTGTATGTTATGTACCCTTTAATCCCTGTTCTGGTTTTTCCCTTTTAAAACCAAATACTAACGTTACATATTTAGATTTGAAACTAATACTTTAAAACCCCATTCCCCTGCCCAAGTCTCTACTTTATTAATTGCCTGCTATGGCAGCTTATGGATAGACCTGAAATTTTGCCCTCTTTTCTATGGAATTACATTTGGTTCAATAATAATTTTATAAAACTGAACGTAACATTACAAAAGAAGAAAAACACAATGAAAATGAAAAAAAAAATGAACTCAGTCGCACAAATTTAACAGGCTCTTCAAATATGCTTCATTCTTTGTTAAAGATTCATTTTCGCTAATCATGGATTCTGAATGCATTACCACAGATTTTGCTTACATTTCGCATTTTTCGTTTGGTGTTTTGAGCAAATATCTCGTGGGGGCGGGCTTAACAGTGATCTACTCTGATTGGATAGTGAGCTTTTGATGGACAGGTGCTCTCTGACCGGGAAGTACAGATGCCACATATTCGCACGAATATTAGAAAGCTCTCGCGGTGATTTGTATTACTAAATATGTAAATAATATTTGACCTTTGATCG
Organism: Carassius auratus; assembly: GCF_003368295.1. Lineage (NCBI taxonomy): Eukaryota > Metazoa > Chordata > Actinopteri > Cypriniformes > Cyprinidae > Carassius > Carassius auratus. The sequence continues at coordinate 9,655,502 of NC_039270.1, read as the reverse complement.
TCTCAGTCTGTAAAGATGAGCTCTTGTCCTTCAAGGGAGCTTGAAGTAAGCTTGTGTTCAATAATGACAATAATAACCCACAACAAACTATAGCACACTGTAACATGAAAAACTTGTATCGATGTTACTTCAGTAACACAAGCTTACTTCAAGCTGCCTTGAAATACAAGCGGAGGAGGAAGACGATGCCACTCTGTGTCTCCTGAAAGCTCACCTTCAGACTGAGGCAATCGAAGGACAAATATTATTTACAAATCTAGTAATACAAGCCACAACATATATCATACAAAACAACTCGAAAGCTTTGCTTTTTTCTTTTTCTTTTTTTATTAATGCAGAGATCAAAAACTTTCAAAAGTATAAACATACATCACATAAAATCAACCACAAAAAAAAGAATAAAATAGAACTAAAGAGGGCCAAAATCTAAACAAAATTACACAGGGAGATCAAAGGCAGAGCAAATCTAATAGTGCTTATAGCTTTCTTATGAGTAGATACTGAAATTACATTTAAATAGTTTTCCATTTCTTTTAGGAAAACAGAGAAGACAGGTTTACAGTTGGAGAATTTGCATTTGTGAATGTGAAATTTGTTTATGAAATGTTTTTTTATTAATAACAAAACTGTTATTTTCATTTGTGGGGTCAGAGTCATAATACCCAAATATAATGTTTTTCATATGTACTGAGAAGCCTGGCAAAATTTTACACTTGACAAACACACCGATGTCATCCCAAAGTTTCTGAGTGTAGTGACATGACCAAAATAAGTGTACAGTTTCTTCAGAACTAGAACAAAAAGAGCATGAAAGATCAATGTCAGATTTAAATCTTTGTATAAACTTCTTTACAGGGTAGAACCTGTTTATAATCTTAAAATAAATGTCTTTCACTTTGTCTATGAAAAATAATTTTTGCAGTAGAGACCAGATTTAATCACCGCGAGAGCTTTCCAATATGCCACTGAGTGACGTCTGTACTTCCCGGTCAGAGAGCACCTGTCCATCAAAAGCTCACTATACAATCAGAGTAGATCACTGTTAACCCCACCCCCACGAGAGGTTTGTGTCATTTTTAGCAATTTGTAGCACTTCCGTTTCTGACGCGAAGACTCAAACTAAGCTTGATGACGTCAGCAACCTGTCTGACAGATGTAAATCTTCTAGTAGCTGTGCGTGCAAACTGCCATCGTTAATCTTGCAGAGACGGCGAGCTTGAGCGGGGAGTTCTTTGTCGTGAGTGAGCAGGAGTAAGTATTCTGATTAATTATTTTGTATAGTATTTTAAAATGTAACGCCAGTACGCCATATTAAGTTAATTGCCTGCAAGCTTCTCCTCCTGTGTGTACCGAGCGGCAACCTCACGCTCTCTCTCATGAGGCCAATAGAGGGTTTTCACCGACGTCACGTTCTGGGCGGTAACCCGGATGCGCGGCCATTGTGGAGGTACTCTGTGTAAAAAACTGAACGGAGTGCAATGGAGTATAGTGCGCTTTGGATACTCTAAGTGAATGTAGCCATGTCTAAACAACCGAAAAGTTCAACAAAACGTGCCTAAGATGCAAAGGCGTATAGGGAAAGACTTGGACCACAAGAAAAGGCGCGATATTTCGAGAAATTATGATTTATTGGCGGTGCAGATACCTACAAGTTAGCTCCCACGACCCGGTGATTCTTCCTTCATATTCATATTCTTCCTTGCATATCCCGATATAGTCAACTACCTGGTTTTCTCGCCGAGCCCATACACAGCGGAAGACCTTAAATCCTACAAGGGTTTGGAGGCTTATAACCAGATGGTGTGTGGATGGGTGAGGGAGACGCAGTACCAAGTTATCAACGACCGTTGTATTGTAAAGGCCAAAGTAAGTAATGCAATAATGTCTTTAATCAACCTATACTTAACTGTATGATATCATTGCGATACTCAAGGTGTAGCCAAGTGACTCTCAATCATGTTTTTTTTTTTTTTTTCAAAGGCTCCCAGTTTGCTATCTACACTGTACACTGAGTTAGTTTCATAGTATTTTATTCTATCATATAAATGCACATGTACAATCTGACACCCCAAAAAAACCACACACTATTATTCTCGAGCTGTCTTATTAGTACAACCTGAAACACGGCAATAATTAACCATTTTCCTTGACGACGTTCGGGATATACTTCAGTGCCAGTGCTTTGTTGTGATGCGGAGTGCCTCCAACATGGCCGACTTCCGGTCTGATGACGCGCCGTGAAAACCCTCTATAAGGAAGTGACTAAAACTGCAATTCATCGACTGGCCGCTTGAGGCTGGCTGCTGAAGAGAGTCGGTCCCATAGACTCCCCATGTTAAAATGCCCAACTTTACAGCAGAAAAAAACATGTTTACAGCCTGGTTCAAAAAATTATTTTGGTCTATATTGCTAATTTTGCCCTTCATGACAACTGTGAGGGGGGTGAATTTTTTTATACATCATCTGTTTAAATTATATTAAGCCTTAAAGTTCTGCATAATTAAGGGTGTGGCCACTTTAGGTGACAGGTGGATTGCCGCTGCTGACAATGCCGTCGTGCTAGGTAGGCGTGGCTTCAGCAATCTGCTCCCGCCTTTTTGCCCATTTTCGATTATCCGGGAGAGTCGCGCGGTGACGCGCTGCCAAGATGGCGACGGCACGCTCTGCACACTTTAGGCTTCAAAACGTCTCCGGTTATCGTAACCTCGGTTCCCTGAGAGGCGGGAACGAGACATTACGTCAGCTAAGACGTATATGGGAACTCTTCCCTTCTCCACTTTCACTGAAATCTTATTGGCTAACGCCAGCTGGGGACAGCTGGCCAATTGACGCGAAGCATGCATGGGCGCAAATATTACGTCAGAATCTCTTTCTTCATGCTAGAAGTCTTATCTAATTTAATATTTGCGCCCATGCATTTTATAATGCTTTTTCGCTTCAATTGGCCAGCTGTCCCCAGCTGGCGTTAGCCAATAAGATTTCAGTGAAAGTGGAGAAGGGAAGAGTTCCCATATACGTCTTAGCTGACGTAATGTTGAGTTACCGCCTCGAGAGGGAACCGCTATTGAGGAGTCTATGGGTGACGTCACGGACACTACGTCCATATTTTTTTACAGTCTATGGTCTGTACGGTAATTTCTCTACTGTGCGACAGAGAGTCGAGTGGTTATGACGCAATCGTTGGCCTATTTTTACAAAAACTGTTTCTACGGGGCCATAATGTAACATAGAAGGTAATGGAGCCCTTTATACATTGTTGTGTATCTTTAGAAATAAATAATGGACAAATGGAGTCTTTAAATGCCTCAGTTGTAAAGCAAAATTAAAATAATATACAGATAATTGAGAGAAATAAATGCTTTATGTGTATGGATATGAAACAGAAACAGAAAATATTTCTTCCATTTCATTAAATATGTTTGCTCTGTTGTCTCCTTTGAGTGATCAGCTGATATTTTATTGTAAGAGTTTACCATCCTAAGCAATCTAACAGATTCAAAGTTCTACAACAGTCCAGAGTTTTTAATGTTCTAATAATTTTTAGCTACATTTTATATTCCCAAAACAAGAGTTGCCTCTTTGTAACAGATTAGAACTGAATCCCTTTCAAATACTAAAACACAGAACCCTACAATTTGCAACTTGTAAAGCTTTTCAAATTATAATTTTATTTGTTAAATTCTTTTAACATTGTTTAATTAAATAAATATTGCTTTGTTTATATACTGACGTATGCTTTTTTTTTGACTGATTTGTTCACTCTACAGTTTTAGAGTGATTTGTTATTTGCTTTGGTGTCCCTTGCTCTAGTGTTTCAGTGCTGCTGGGTTTAGGTCAGACTGCAGAATCAGGAAGGCAGGGCTAAACTTGATACATCCATCTTTTCATTGGTCTGATGACAGCCTTTGCTCCACCCCAAAAATGACTATGTATTACTACCTTAGAATTGAGGGAGGCTGCTTACGGTATGTCAAACTCAGCGCACTAGCTCTGATAAGATTACAATCACAAGCCACATATTTTTTTTCACTTATTCACTTCCTACAGCCCTCCTCTCTATTTGCTTCTTTCTCTCAGCTCCCTCCTGCTGTTTGTCCCTGAATGTATCATTTCATGAAAGAACGAGGGTGACAATGAAGCAAAGCAAAGGGGAAGGCTGCAAGGGTGTTGTATAATATAAAAAAAAATCAGTTGAAGAGGGAGGGAAAGAGAGTAGGAGGGAGATGAGAGGGGAGAAAGACATTTTTTGAGCACAGGCAACTGGCTGCTGAGACTACACCGCAAGAGAGAGAGAGCAAAAGGGGGAAAAAGAGAGCGAGACGAGGAGACAGCGCACCAGCTAGACACAAGATGGCTACAGTCTCTTCTGATTTTAATGCTGGTAAGTAACACTAAACTTTAATTTCAATTCATCTCACTAGTATGGCAGACAGTCGTTTACTTTCAAATCCCAACTACATACACAGCTGACTCACTTCCCTTCTGCATTACGTGCGCTTCCTGTGTCTCGAAGGCTTTCTAATGCACACTAAAAAGTCTTGGCTGCATCTAGATCCGTTTGCCATCATACAAAAGCAGATTCCAACAAAAATGTCATTCATTCTGTTCATGAATCAGCATTAGAATGAGCTCATATGAATAACGATTAGGTTTGATGCAGCATTGCTGAAACTCTTACCATCTGCTGGACTGTACCAAAGCTAACAGAGACAGGACATAAATGAATGAACTCTTGCAGAGGATATGATAGCAGAGAATGGACATGAACCTTTCTTACCCATTAGATATAAATGTTATTTACCATTCTAAGACTGGTCATGTACATGTAGTTCAAGACTGGATGTATGTGCAAAGGATGTTGTAAATGCTCCAGGGATGCTCAGGGTGTTGTGGATGTACACAGCATGGATTGAACTGCAAGCAGTTTCAATCACTCGCTATATCATTTTATTTTTAATCTCTATTTCTCAAAAGCAGATGGCTCTTCTCCATCCATCCGGCGTCTCCTGTTGCTGGGTTTTCATGGCTCTGGTAAGACCTCAACACTAAATACCATCTTGAGCCAGGGAAAAACCCCTACTGACAATTCCCAAACACACCAACAACACTGGGTAGACATACTAAACTGGCAACTACTGATTGTTGACACCCCTGGATGGAAGCTAGAAACCGAAGATCCAACTGATGAGATGGACACGGAGAATCAACAGTCCATCATTGATCAATGTTCGCCTGGTCCTCATGCCCTGCTGCTGGTGGTTCCCATTGGAGTCCCGTTTACTGAACACCACTGGCAAGGTCTCTGGGCCCGAGTTAGGGCACTGGGAGCGGGGATATGGAGGCACACAATGGTTTTGTTCACCTGTGCCGACCAGTTGCCAGAGGACATGGGTGTCGAGGAATTTATTGTGGAAGGTGGAGCAGCGCTACAGAGGCTGGTGGAAAGGTGTGGTTGTAGGTACTATGCCTTGGATAACACCTGCTCAGACAAAAGTGCTCAGGTTGCAGAGCTTTTGCAGAAAGTGGAGGAGATGGTGCAGGAGAATCAGGGCTGGTTCTTTGAAATGGTGCGGCCAAGCCTTGGACTTGGGGATGAAGGGAATGACAATGAAAGAGAAGAAGATAGAGGCACAGAAGTGGAGAGAACAGCAGCAATGTTTAGATCTCCACCACGAGGTGAGTTATTGTCTATTTCATTCTCTTTTTTCCTTTGGTTTGGTGATAGCATTGCAGAATGTCCCCATAAGCCTTCTACATGATGCATGATTTTAGCAATCAGTGTGCAAACCACACTTTGCAACATGGATTTAATAAACTTGGGTACGACATGCATGTAGGCTTTACGATGATGACACCTACTGACTAGTATGCTATGATGAATGTTACTAAAGAAAAATAAAACCTCATCAGCATGCAATAGTGGAACAAAAAGAGCATTATGAATCACACTTTGGTAGTTTGAGTTTTAATGTGTGCTGAAAAAAAGTGAAAGTGGCTAAAGAGGAAGAGATAAGAGCTTGAGGTAAGCAGTTTTATGTTTTTATGCCATGTCGTGTTGATTTCATGTCGCATTTATATTGGCTGGTCAGTAAACGTGGGTTGTAGCAGCAAACACGTGCGATGATCATGCTGAATTTCTGACATTGTCAGAAAACGGCTATCTTTAGTCACAAGACAGTGAAAACAGCCGCCTTTGAGCCTGTCTCACTGACTAACGATTAGGATCTACGATCACAGAAATTGCTTTGATTGTTTTCTGCAATGCCAATCTTTCAGAAAAATTGCGCAGTGTGTCTGGGGCTTTAGACCAGACTCCTCAAATTTTGCCCTGGAGGGCCAATGCGCTACAGAGTTGCGCTCGAACCCTGATCAAACTTACCTACCTGTTCACACCATGAAAGATAACTATAAAGATATTAATGTTCACACCTGTAGACGATATCGTCTGTTTAATTCTACACACGCACTCGTCTGCTGCTTTAAATTCTCCAGCTTGCTATAGGGCCATTAGACTATGAAAAGTGCAATAAGATCATGTGAAGATTTCCCACCTTTTCTTTTTCAACAGAGTTACGAGTGCTGTTAGTAGGCTGGCGTGGAGCAGGTAAAAGCTCTGCAGGTAATATTCTACTGGGCTGTCGTGTGTTTGAATCAGGACGCCCCACTGAGGTGTCTGTCCGCCGTCAAGCTTTGGTGGCTGGTCGGCGCCTCACGGTTGTCGACACACCAGGTTGGGATTGGTTCTCCGTCCAGCGCACACCAAGCAACATACGAAAAGAAATCAAACTGGGGGCAGGGCTACTCCATCCTGGTCCACACGCGCTCTTATTGGTCATCCCCGTTGTCTCCACCCTCACTCCCAAAAAGAGACAGGCCCTTAAGAGCCACTTGGAAATGTTTGGCGAGGAGGCGTGTCAGCACACACTGGTGTTGTTTTCATGTGGCGACTGGCTGTATGGCACATCAATTGAGGATCACATCCAGAGAGATGGAGGCGAGCTGCTGAAACTGATGCAGCATTGCTGGAACTGTTACCACGTGCTGGACTGTACCAAAGCCAGCCAGGACAGGTCACAGGTAACTGAACTCTTGCAGAAAATAGAGGAGATGGTAGCAGAAAATGGACAGAAACCTTTCTTACCGGTCAAATGTAAGTGCTTTAGATTCCACACCTGAATAGTAATGACTTGCACATCACCTGACATATTCACTTGTTCATGTGAATATTTTTTCATATTTATTTTTTGAATATTTAAACCTAACTATTGCATCTTTGTTCTACAGTGAACCAAGAATTAGATGAGGAGGAAACGAGTGGAAGATGCATTCTGCAGTGAAGGCGATATAAAGTGCAAATAATATAGGAGTGTAAAAGTTATTGACCTTTTTGATCCCAAAACAAACTTGGGAAAGTTTTAATCCAATCAGTGGCGTGCACAAGTAGAGCTGAAGCCCCTGCCCCTTTAATCACCGAAGTTAAAGTGCCCTTTCAGTCCGGTCTATGTGCCCGTGATTTCTACTGAGGCCGACAACGGGGGACAACGGGGGACAAGCCCCCCCCCCCCCCCCCCCCCCCCCCCAGTATCATACAAACAGAAGTCCATTCTAGATTTCTGGGTCCTTATTCGTCACTGGACATTCACCTTTGCTATCTGCACATTGCACTTATTGATATATTTTTTGTTAAACTTATTTCCTTGTAATGCTGTGAGCTATCAATAACAGTAATAACTGAGACCACAAATAACAGTAATTGTCAGTACTCAAATATTGAACCTCTTGCCAAATGCATGCACTGGTTTCAATGATGATTATTGTCTAGTGTTATGTAAAATGCATGGTGGCACCAAACAGAAGAAATGATTCCATCCATTTCCTCATGGTATGGCAGAACACTTTAAGCCCAGCATTGTAAAGTATTTATATAACCTGGTAGCTTTCCATGCACATTTAAAGTGTCAAATAATATTTAGTAAAACTGCATTTTACAAATTTAGTGATTATAGCTACTTATACGTACATGTAGTTTGAATGTACTATATTATCATAAAGTCTAGTATGAGCACCTGAAATAGAGCTGGATTCTTGAGTATACAACTTGTGCAATTGAGCACCTTATGAACATTCAGGGTTTCTTTGTTGTGAATTTGATGTGATTGGTAACTAATGAGGAGGATGTATCATATTTACGACCGTGATGTCAGCATTGTATTCTACCTAGACACATTAACGATGTGTTTTGAGCATTCAGGGCATGGCTATTGCTATTGCGTAATAATAATTATCATGTCTGAACATTTTTGGCACAGTACATTGTGCTTAGGAAAACATTTCAGCCTCAAAAGTGACATTAAACTGGTTTGACTTAAGACATTATGACTTCAAGTTTAGCTTTTGTATGCTTTTCACGTCATATTTTCATATTAATAAAGAATAATTTTACAGTATAATTGTCATACCAAGTTGCATTTTTGTCAAATACATCGATCAGTCTGAAATTTCCCCGTTTGTGAAAACCAAAACAAAACCCCACATCCATTTTCTGCCAGCACTAGACACAGTTGTCCTTGGTCATAAATACTAATTTGCCATTAGTATAGTTGAATTTGCTTTGGACTAAATAGATTTACATACAACCAATTATTTTTCATCTTCCTTCAAAATCCTTAAACATCCAAATTTGATGACCTACCTAGATGTAGTGAATAGTTGTCAAAAACAATTTTATGAATTACTAAAGCTAATATCTGCTCCAGATTTATTGTGAAAGCACACATGAAATACACACAAGTATCTTTTTAAAGGTTTATTATTCAAATAACATTCAAGTTAGTTAATAAGTGGAGAAAGGCCCAAAGACAGTCAATACATAATCTAATACAGTGCACACCACCTGTATGAATAAAGACAAGGAAAGTTTAAATATTAAGCATTTATACAGCACAATTTCAATGTCAATACAATCAACAATACAATGCTATCTATAATACGCTGCATACAATGAAAAAAAAAACACACTTGTAAAAGTATATCAGGCTTTACTGATAGATGATATGCTAAAAAATGAAGCGGTTTCTACTAAGCCAATGGGGAAGAATAAAATAAGTTATTAAACCCTTCAGATAATACTTTCTTTTAGGACCAACATCCATAGTATTCTGCACTTCAGGCTATGCCAAAACAGTCTATTTCTCTCAGCTTCAAGCCTCTTGTGTCCATTTCTTTCTACGACTTCATATTCCTGCTCTCTCTTGCCCTCTTGACTTCATCCATTAGCTCTTTTAGATACTGAATCTCTTTAGTGAGGGACTCTGCTTTATCCGCCAGCTCTTGATTCCTCTCCTCCAGAGCTGTACACTCTGACTGGAGGGATTCCTGCTCTGCACGCTTCTTCTGTCGGTAACGAGTCGCCGCAGTCTTGTTCTGCTCCATTTTCTTCAGCTTCTTCTTCTCGACTACAACCTTTGAGCCACTGGCTGACTTCACTCTTCCTGTAAGGGAAGGCGACTTCGATTGCTGATTTTGGGTGGGCTTAGAATCAGGTACATGGTATGGATTCACCCTGCCTGATCGGGACTGGGGAGAGGCTGGGGTTTGTGGGTCAGGGGAGGCTGGGCTTGGGGGATTCTCCACAACCAATTCAACTGGGTGGGCCGCTATCAAATTAGCCTCCTCTTTGGGAGCAAGTACAAGAACAATGCGGGTTGGGGAGAGGGACAGGACAATTTTGGGCACCCGCATCTCAACGGGGGTTGGACTCTGCACTTCAGCTATGTCCACCTCGCAACCAAGCTCAAGGGTGTCAGTTGGGGACTCAGGTGAAAGAATAGAAGGTGATGGGAGAGGGGAGGCCGGTTCAGACTTTATCTCGAGCTCGGCCTGGGGCTCGGGGACTACGGAGGAGGAATCCGACACTTCACAGGGTGTTGAGGGAATGAATGCAGTAGAAACTGGAGTACTCAAAGTGAATGCAAGGTTGGAAAGTTGATCAATTTCAGGGACAGACACTTGGGGACCGGGTGAAGGGGCATTGTTAAGAGCTACAGACTGGGACTCCAGGTCTATTTGTGACTCCAGAGAAGCAATGAATTCCTCAGGAGAACTGGGCGGATCCTCCGAATCATAGGAGTCAATCAAAGACTCCAGATCAAACTCACTCAGATCAATTCGCTCTGTCATCCAATCCATTTCACTGAATGAATGATCTGAAACAAAAAAAAAAGAAACATTTTAAATGACTTATTGCTCAAACTATTAATGTGCTGAAACAACAGCACTGAAGAAATTTTTTGAATAAACCGCTACACCTTACCATTACTGCTGTCTGCACCACCATTATCTAGGCACAGCTCATCTGAGGAGAACCAGGACAGGGACAGCGGATTGAGCCCAGCCTTCTCCCCCCTCTGAAGTGAGGGAGGAGTGCAGGGTGGGGAGAGAGAGGGAAGTGGAGAGGAAGAGAAAGATGAGAGGGGCGATTCAGTGCCTCTGAGAGTAAGAACCTCCTCATCTTTATCTAGAAAGGACCCCAGAGGGTCAGCCATCGGTGATGATGGGTCCCAAAGGAGGGCCTCCATATCGTCCGGGCCAAACCGTGAGCTCATCAAAGACATGGCTGTCTATTTCAAGTGGAATAAGGGAGTCTTCTACTGAGATTTCGAAAAATTTCGAGCTGTCAGGTACAGCAAAGGTCAGAGTTGCCACAAGGGACCTGCAAAAAAAGATGAAGAAAAGTAGTTAATCTCTTACATAACAATAAATGCAGATTAAAATGATAAATGTAAACAAAAAAATCATAAATCAAAGGTAATGGAAGAAAAAAATAAAGCCTCATTAGCTATTCCTGACGCATAATGACATCATCTGCCCACGCCCTACACTTCTACCCATTTATGGGCATCTACCACGTGACACTTCTATTACTCACAGTCAGCAGACTAGGTTCTATTTATAAATACTCAACTCCAATTTACCGGAGGAGAAACGCTCATTGGTTTTAATACGAGATTTCAATTAAACGAAAAAGTTATTTTCGGTTAGACACTGCGATGTACTTTTATTGCATGGACAAGGAAAAAGCCACCGCCATTTCAGGGCTGACCCGCTCCCTTCTCAGGAACGTGCGCCATTTTATAAACAGCACGCGGCGACAAATAAAAGTCAAATAAACTGTCTCAGCTCGTGTTAACTTGGGAACAACATTACCAGGCGTTAGAAAAGAACCCCCTATAGACAACACAGAGATTATATTATATTTTAAAACAGAAATGACTACAAATCCGTCGATTGATGTTGTCGCTGCCGAACAGACATATGGCGCGCTAAGCTCGAGACAGCTGTCACGACATTATTCGCACGCCAAACATTACACTATAGCGATTAAAGTTAATAAATCCCCAATATACATGCAAGGCACGTAAGAAATAGCCTAAATCACGTATGGTCATAATGTTTATAATTTTTTCCGCCTCGCCGGCTGTCTAAACAGCATGACACTGTAAGACATAAACAATTAAAAGTATACTTACGCCATTTTTGAATAAATGTACTGAGCCAGTGCACTATGTTGATGCACTGAGGAGTTTGCGCGCTGTCTACAGGCTGCAGATCACACGGCCATTTCGGCGAAAAGCACAAGCGCTCAGGTGTCAAGTAAAAAAATAAAAATCAGTTGGGACGAGAAGCGATCTGCAGCTGATGACGTCGAGGTCTTGTTGATATAGGGCCGCAGCGCCGCTCAGACATATCCTTCCGCCACAGCGCTTTGTTGTGTGTTACTGGGCGCAGACAGCATATAGACCCATCGTTTTTTCGATTAAAGTATCATTCATTATGAATATAAAATATAAATATTTCAATTTTTTTATATATTTTTCAATATATTTTGTGATTAGAAGTCTTTCTGATTATGTCAAAGGATGAAACAAATTATATTGATATTCGACACGATGTTGTAAACTAGAATAGAATAAGAGCCCGACTGGCAACAAATAGCTATCAACATTGAATTTGACTATAAGTCGATATATTGACAAACAAATGTGTCGTGAGCACAATATTATATCAAAACATACATGAAAGCTGACTGTGAGTCATTTTAGGGAAGGCTTTCCACAGTCCCCTTATGTAGTGTCGGCTCTATCGTCCTCTGCTGGACAAAAAATACAGTAGATTTTCCTCAATTGTGTTTACGGGAATTATTATGGAGAGAAAAAAAGAAAGCGCATAGCTCTTGCTGGTGAAAAGTAAATAAAGGAACGAAATAGGCTGTATTAAACCATAAAGAATATGAACAGTCGTTAAAAGCAGTTTGTTTACTCATAAGTTTAGTGATCTATTTCATTGGTCCATTGGAACTAAGAAAGATACACAATAAAAGATAGCTCCCATCCTGAATCCATTCATTTATTTTCTAGAGATATCTATTTAAAAACAACACAGTCTAATTTTGTACAAAATTCAGTTTAAAATCCCAGCCAAGCAAATAGGCAGTGTGCAAATATTTGACAATTTCTTTCAACATAACACAATAATTAAAAATGTAAAAGCCCCACCACGTTCAGATTATATTCGTATAAACCATGTATATACCATACCATATGACCATAAATATCATCCAAGATCAAAGCAACATTTATTTAAAACAGATATGTTGGTCTAGTTGGCAGTTGAAAGCTCTGTCACTGCTAATTTATTTTTTAAATAATGATAATAACAACAATAATTTAATATAATTACAATATATTAGAAATGTGGAATAAACTTTTCTATATGATCTTTTAATATAATAGCATATTATTGCTGTGATATTCCTATCGAATCAAAAGTGCTGTAGCTGCAATTGTAGTTTTCACCATATATATATATATATATATATATATATATATATATATATATATATTAAATAAGAAATTAAAATTTAATTTATCCATTTAGCATACACTTTTATCCAAAGCAACTTACAGTGCATTCAGGCTATCAACTTTTACCTAACATGTGTTCCAGGGGAATCGAACCCCCAACCGATTGAGCTACAGGAACACACACACACACATCTACATTATATATATATATATATATATATATATATATATATATATATATATATATGAAAACAGGAAACTAGAATAATCAGAGCATTACTGATATCTTGTGTTGATGTATGATTGATTTGATTCTCTCACGGTAGATTTCTCTTGACTAAACATGTGCCAACTGTCAGCCTTTCATCAGACGACCACAATGCGGTCCTGCCGTGCGTATCTGTGGAGAAACCTGATCTTTGGGTTTGTGCCCGTCTTTGTTCCTAAACATTAGTATAGATCACTAATTCAGCGGTCCTTTTCCAGCTTCAGGCTCAACCTCAGGTGATTGTAAACTACAGAGGACATCAATGGAAGAGTGCTACATAGACCAAGGCCCTCTTGAGTGGCTTCTTGCACAGTGACCCTACCATGTTTACACAGAGACTCTATTTTCCACTTTTATTATTCTCATTAGTCGTTGTTTCTGCCTCAGGGAACAGCTCAGGGTTTTCTGCCAGCGTAGAGCGGATTCTCTTCTTCTCTTTAAACCGGCCCGAATGTGAGACTTTCACGTGTCGCCCCTTTGTCGCCGTTTTGTCCACGATGCGTTCCAAGCGGGCATTAAACTGGCTGTCCGTAGCTGCGTCCGGTGTCCCGGCCGTCTCCCCGGCGTTGCTGCTGTGGTCTCCAGGGATTTCGTACAACACTTTGGGCTCTGATTTCTTCTTCCGCAGGAAGGTCAGTTTCCACCAGGCTGGTGCTGGTTCTGCGGTCGCCATTTAGAAGAAAACAGACTTTGATAGCTCTGCAAGGGAGACAGAATGACATGCATATACATGAGAGTGTTATATTTGTGACTAAGCATCATAGGCCTAAATAGGAGAATGGATTATAAACGTATTGCTTTTTGTGTTCAATTCGAACATAAGTAATAGGAATGGTCATAATGTGTAAGCTGAGCCCTGAGGGTGTGAGCTAATGCTAATGTAAGTTTGGTCTCACATTATAAGGGGCAGCTGCTAATGAATTTTTTAGTGCAATTCAATAAGCACCATATGGTGGAGGTATGCAACGTTTTCAGCTGTACAGCTTCAGTTACAGGCCTCAAATTTCACACATGCTATACTGCAGCTATATGCTATGAGGATGGAGATGCTAATTGTAGAACATGCTAATGTTAAACGATTTTATGTTTGGCATATTTAATTTCGTATGTATTGGTATACGAGTTAATAATACTGAATATACACACTATGGTTCAAATGTTTGGGGCAGTACATGCATTTATGCACACTTGAAAAATACAGTTAAAACCTTAATATTGTGTAATATTATCACATTTTATGCAAAGCTGAAATTTAGTGCCACATAATTTGATTTGCTGCTCAAGCAGAATTTATTATAATTATTCTAATTAAGTTAAAAACAATTGTGCTGATCAATATGTTTGTGGAAAAGCGATACAATTTTTCAGGATTCTTAATGAATATAAAATGTAAAAAACAGAATTTAGGTCAAATAGAAATTCTTTGTTACAATTTAAAAGCCTTTACTGTAATTTTTATTTAATGTAATGTGTCCTCAAATAAAAATATGAATTTCTTTTTTTTTTGTTTTAAAGAGAGAAATCCTTCTGAATCCAAACTTTTGGATTATAATTTATGTACACAAAACTGTTTATAAATGTCACTATTTAATTTATAGGTCAGTTGAACTAAATTAATAATGTGGCAAAACATCAAATTGAGCTAAAAAGAGCATTCAAACTTTGAAATGCTCAAAAAAAAAAAAAAAGTCAATATTAATCTTTCTCTGAACACGGTCTCCATGCAGGCCACAAACTGAACACATTGATTATAACATCTGACCTCTTGGACTTCACATCTCAGGTCTGAATGTTGCAGTTTTAGGCTGCTTTGCTCACACTATAAATGCATTTTAAACGATTCATTCATTCATGTGATTTTACATGGTCCGTTCACATGTTAAGAGTCCAGAGCGCATTCACACACAAGCTAGAATGACTGCTTTGAAGTAAACCATTACAATAAAAGCAAGCATGCCTTCGATATAACAGCACACATGGCGGAAATGTGCAAATTAAGCTCCAGATCATATTTCACACACACACAATGGCAGCAATAAAGCAAATACTCTGGGCTACTTTTTGATATCCTGGAAAACTTGTATTGCTTCACTGTCCATTACCACATCTCGAGCTGAATCAGCCAGCTGTGAAATGTGAAAATCAACTCCCACACTCAGATTCACACAAAACTGCTGTAGCGTGGTAACATCCATTCACTGGGAAAGGCTTGGCTCTGCTGCTTAGCAACAGAGTGGTCATTTTCATACAGTATGCTAATTTCTGTTGGCTCTCTCAGGGCTTTGACTCTTGCTCCTGCTTTTATGTTCACGAGAGCAAACAGAGATCAGGTGGTGACAGTCAGCTCCCTTTCAAGTTTACAGCCTTGTTTTTAACCGCTTTTAACCTTATAAAAAGAAGGCCTTTAATCCAGATGGTTTGAACAAGAATATTTCATTATACTGAAACAAATGGTATAGGATTTGCTTTGAAATACATTTTAGCCAGAAATTGCTAATAAGTTTAAAAAATGATTAGTTTTGAAGTAGAATGACTGAAAACTTTGTGTATTTATTTTGTGTATGTATTTTACAACATACTGTAAAGTGCATACTGTAAAAGTATTTGGTTTCGATGTTAAAAATGAGATGTCAACATATACAGTCTTTAACATTTTGATTAATTTATTGCTTGCAACTGTAGTTTAAATCGTAATTCATAATACAAACATCGATTTTGAAACGGTATATTTACGCTTTACAATGGGAAATATCATGCAGGATTTAGATAAGGAAGGTTTCTCTTCGCATGCAAGGGGAACTTTTAAGCAAAAGTTTAAGCACTTCATGCTGTTATGCGTGCATGTGGTTTTCATACAAAGATCAAAATAATGATAAGGGCAAGGAAATCATTGTTCAGAAGGAAAGGCCAGTGCTTTCCGGGAGCATGTCAAGAGCCATCAGGAACTGTGTGCGCTGATTATTCAAGGATTTGATAAGACTGACAGATCATGATAATGTAGAGAAAACAATAGCTTAGATTTGTCAAACTTTTCCATTCATTACAGGCATTACAATAATAACGACACAAAGTACATTTAGTTTCAACAGAAGCTCCCACGAGAGGAATTTATTATTTTGGCGGTGGTTGGAAAAACACATCAGGTGTTAACTGGAGGTCCTCGGAGAGCTTCGCTCTGAGAACAGTCACACTGTGAGGGAGTCGTGGTACATCGTGAGTAAAAGTAGTGCAAAGGACAGGAATTGTGGAGATCGAAGAACTGCGGTAAAAATGTACTTGTGTTTGTGCTTACAGCCCCAAAATGTGCCTAGTTCAGGTTTATTTTCATGTTGTTTGACACTATTTTACACCGATTTCAAAAAGAGCGTAAGATTGGGATAGCATGAAAAGTAAAGAAAAGAAAAGAAAAGAAAAGAAAAAAATTGGTCCCAAGTTTCCCCAGAGGAACATGTTACTGCTTGGAAGTTGCTCTTTTAAAGTTGGAGATCTTAAATATTTAAGAGTACTGGAAACTTTTGTATTCATATTGAATTCGGTGACTTTTGATTGCAGATTTTAGACTTCGCACATCTGAGTAGAGTTTGAGACGTTTCTGAGGAGATACATGTGAGTTTTTTTTTAGTTTTTTTTGTCTAGTAGAAACAAAACTGAAAGGTCCTATTAATGGGAGAAGGGAACTTTGTGTGTGAATACAAATCCCAAGCACATAGTAAACAAAATAAACATGCCGCAGAGGCACTAGACTCCATAATGTTCGCATTTAATTTCATAACGTTGCTCGGTTCTTCTTGTATTTGTACACTTGAATTAGACTAATATTCTACTAGGAATAAATCACTAGTTTTGGACTGAGAGAAACATTTATCACAGTTATCTCTTATTTAAAGGGTTGTGATCTATGAGTTCAGGACTTTCTCGACTGGATTATTCCCAATGCAATGATTCTGTCAGGATAAGTAAATTCAAAAGATGCTCATGGTGCCTGCTGAACTTGTACTGTTGACACAACTGAAAAAAATGTTTTGCATTTCAAAGTGTTCACTTGATTGAAATAATCCACACACACACACACACACACACACACATCTCAGGCTCCTCATTGTGCATGATTAGTCAGAGATAAAGGTTCACTGTTTGCTATGAATGTGTAATCAAATGCGTCTCTGTCCAAAGGTCATTAAAATGAACAGCTATCAATACACTTTTTCTCTAGAACTTACTACAAATTTCCATACGTTCCATTCGTTTCTTTCTTTAGAACTCAATTTTAATTTCCTTTGATCTGCATTTTGCACAGTAATTGTATCGGTCAAATATGAAACTAATTGCAACTAGATGATGTTCCAAGGAGTTTAAAGAGTTTTCCCGGCCATTGAATCCCAGTAATAAGCCTCTCTCACCTGTGCAGGTTAATATACGTCTGTTAAGGCGGTTGTTATCTGCGTCAGTATCCTTAGGTTCAGTTCTCTGTCCAGTTGAGTCCAGCAGTTGAGGCCCTCTAGGACCCCCTTTTTTAATATGGATTTAAGGGAGTTGCTGTCTATCGCTTCTCTTCTGTCTCTCCTCCAGCTTGGCTGTCCTTCTCGTTCTCTCTGGGAGCCAGGTGTAGATTCACAGGTGCGTGACTCCTCCCTCCAGCAGCCACACATCAGCCCCTCCTCCCTCTGCTGTCTGAATAAACAGAGCCATGTGACATCCTTGTCATCATCACAGAACAATAGCTATATACACACTTGTGTGTAGAGGATTAATGACGGGATCAGCTTTTGATGTTACATTAGTTTGTGGTTAAGATGTTATAAAAGGGATGTTGGGAATGTAATCAGCAGAGATTGTTATAATATTTTTTTCGTTGATTTTGTATGTTGATTTATTGAGTGAAATCCAGACATGAAACAACTCTCCAAACAGCAGTTAATACCTACGTTCAATACACAACGACGAACAAAGGAATACAAGAGGGCAAAGAAACCACATGACTAGACATGAACCATGACTTAACTACAGAATAAAAGACATGAAAACATGAACATAAAACAAACCCCAAAACCAGGCGTGACATATCCCCATATGGTGAAGGGACGGAAGGACGGAGGGATGGAGGGCCAGGCCCGTGAAGAGGAACAGGACCTGGATCATGTGATGGAACTTGGAACACTCGGCGAGACCACGTGTGCTTTACCACTGCATGGTACGCCACAGTACAGTTCACTTTTGGGGGGTTTTCCACATGGTACAGTACCTGGTACTTTTTTCATTAGCCACTTTTCCACTGTCAGGCCAGTGCGGGCCAGTGCTTTAGTAGGACCGGCGGGGCTAATAGCCTCGAAACTGTAGCTCCGAGGCAAAAGGAGTGCTGCGTATCCACCGTCGGGCCACGAGACTTATGGCAGATAAAATATGTTACTAAATAAATACACGATTCTGAAAAAGAAGCTAACATCTGATTTCTTCAAGTGGTTTCATTTACCATGTTTACTATGGTAATGTTAATGCCTAGCGTGCATAGTCTTTTAGATGCAGTATAAATATTTCTGCCTTGACATGGCTTCCGCAGTCTGATGGCAAAAACGGAGAGGCTCAGAAGTTTATTCCCTCACACTATCAGACTGCTAAACATGGACATTAACCACACTGCACCTTAGAGACTAGTGTAGAGTTACCCAATAACTCTCTGCACACTGCACTTTTTTTTTAGATAAGCTAGCTATGCAACTCATCCTCGCTGCACATTGTTTTCATCTCTGCACATCATCTGTGAAGAAGTTTCTGTGTAGCATCTCTACACATCATCTGTGTAATAGTTTAATATATTCTGTATATTTAATTATTTGTATGTAATTTTCTCTTTTTTGCACTGTCTATAAAGAGTATGCTAGACCTACATTTCACAATCTTGGAGACAATATCAATATATTAACATGTATGCAGAGGCAATTCTATTTTGCACATTCTAGAAAACACAATGTTTTCTGTTTTGTTGCTGTTTTTTCCCCATCGAAATTATCATCTTCATCATCATTGTCTTTTTAGATTATTTTCTTGTTTATTTAAATAATTACTACTGAGCTTAGATGTGCATCTCAAAAACCTTGTCTGCAATGTTAAAAGATGTACAAACATGTTAAATAAAATTGATTGATTGATTGATTGATTGATTGATTGATTGATTGATTGATTGATTGAATGAATGAATGAATATATATATATATTTACAGTTTTTTATTTTATTTTATATTATTTAAATATGTAATGACAATAATGACAATAAAAATAAAAATGGACACATTTAAACGAAATAAATATATTTCCTAATAAAATATTATTTGCCGCATTTAATGCACGAGACAAAGCCAACACATATGTTGTCACTCCCCACGACTAGTTTAAAATGTTTCCATACCTCCGATTTTCCTCAAAACTTGCTCAAAGTTAATTCTCCTTTTTTTTTCTTTGCTTCTTCAAGCTCCATGTTGCACTTAATCTACTGAATAGTAGGCTGTGATGCGTCACGCATGCGAGACTGCGAGTGGACGAGACGCTGCGCATGACACGTGACGTGCTTTATCAAGGGCCCTACCCGAGCTCGGGCTCGGGCTCGGGCTCGGGCTCGGGCAGAGAATCTAAGCTCTAATATATTGTGAGATAGATTTACTTTTGTTCAAAGAAAGAAAGAAAGCATCTCCACGTCCTGCCAGTAGAGGGCAGGCTCTCCGTCTTGTTTATTTGAGAAGGCTGTGGCTGCAGTTGAACAGGAACCATGGCCAGAGAAGGGATGCCAGGAAGTCCACGGGAGCGATTAGGCTGGTTGAGAGATACTAATGGCTGACCGCTGGCCTAGCTGGGTGTGTTAAGGAGGACTTGCCCTCTGTATAGGACTGCTTGGTTCACGTGGTGCGCTGGCAGTAAGAAAGCATATGCGGCCTTCATACACACAGGGATTAAATAAGAACAAGCCACATTTCATGGCCCACTCAAAAAAGCGTGTGGCTGGGGGGCTGCTCATCACCAGCTGGGCTCTGGCGTTGGTAGATTGCTCATGGAAGCCAAGATCTGCGGCTTCACAGTCTGCAGAACACACAGTCCATTAATCATTATCTTATGGCTTCTGAAGGGAGACTTCATTTGGCCCAAAAAGAGTAATTTTCAGTTTAAAAGGAACAATTTGGGCATGTAAAGTATTTGCACAATTTCTGATATCTGACTTTTGATTTGAACTTTTAGCAGTTCATACCAATTCAGAATTTAAGAAGTGTCTCCCTTTAAATTAATGATAAGATAACTTCAGGCATTCGGTTTAAACCTGCTAAACCTGCTTCATGACTTAGAAATAAATTATAGATATTTGGGAAATGTGTTATTCCACCATATGAAATCATATATTTTTCTATAGCCTATTATTGGCTAATCAAGGGTTTGCCTTGCACTGAAGGATTTTGCCAAGAACCACCGGCCCGTTGATTGTCCGCTAATTCCATGGTCATCTGCCAAGTTATAGACAAAGTTAAAACTCTTTACTCTTTCCAGCTCAATAGTTGACCGGAAGGGTAGAAATTACAGTTTGTAATTTACAGTTAGCGCTAGCATACTGCCCGCATCAAATCAGACATAGAGATGAAATAGTGCAGTTAGATCACATTTATTTGAATGAATTATGGCATGTATTTCAATTAATTATTGATCAAGAGAGAGAGATGAGTTGTGTGTGCTTTGCCGCCCCCCTCCCCCTCTCTGTGTGTGTGTGTGTGTGTGTGTGTGTGTGTTGTCTATGAAAAACCATTGGGGTGTGCAAACTGATAAATTAGGTGCTCTATAAATTACAAACAGATGTTATATGAATGCATTTTTATTGCTTTTATAAATCTACTTCTTTCTCAAATTAGAATTAAAATGTTTTACTACCGCAGTTGAGAAAAAATTGAATAATCTTGATTTAATTATCAATAACAAAAAAGTTGTTTTTCATTAAGTGATTTTGATATCATTTAAATGTATACATTTACTGACATATTTTTTATTTATTTATATTTTTCATTTTTGAAATGCAAATATACATAAATAAATGCAAATATCTCTAGACTGCATTTTACATTGGCTATAAATATATAGCCTGTATTTTTCTGCAAATACACCTCTATGAAAACTATGAAAAATCATTAAAACCGACAAATTAAGTGCTCTTTAATCTACAATATGAGTAGCCTAATATAATATATTTTTTACTGCATCTTCTTTCTCATATTAGAATTAAAATGCAACATATTTTACTAGCTCAATTAAAATGCATTAATTGGATTAATCTCAGTTTTGATTAATAATAAGTTGTTTTTCATTAAATGATTTTGTGACAAACTGGTCATACTCTCAGACACATCACATTCGTTTTATTCCATTGTTTATGTTTACCTTGTTTCATTGAAAGCGTGTTCTGTGTTAGTGCGCCTCCTCGTGGCGGGATTCATGAACATCAGGTTCCCCTGTAGAAACCGTAAACTCTGTAAAAACAGAGTAGAAACAACAGCTGTGCGGTTAGAGCTCTGCAGTTGAATGTTTTTCCACCAGGTGGCAGTAGCACCCGTCAGTCATCATTACTACCTTGAACCACAACAAATTGAAAATGAAATTACTGTCAGTCTATTGAGAGAATGAAGTTATGTCATATTGTAGTCCACAGAGGGAAAGAAATGGACAGATGGGCAACGGGTGCAGATAAAGCTGTTTTAAAGGAGGAGGAAAAAGCATGACAGTTATTTTTCTTTGTTTTATTCTGCTGAATGAAATCCTCTCTTTATTTCACATCTCTCGTTCCCGTTTTCCATTCTATACAATGGAGTAAACAATGGTTGCATCTGGAAAATAATAGAGCAAAATGTGCTGAGTGTGGTATCCACATGAAGATGCCATTGTCTGTGAATAAAAGAAACCTCAGAATAATAATTGTGGGGACAAAGAGTGGACAATGCACACTGAACTGGATTACGAGGTTGGAAAAAGTGCAAGAAGTGCAAACAAAACGATTGGCCTACTAAATAAAAATGAACAATGACAAAGAAATAACACAACAGGACTAAGGCCATTGCTCTCAAAATCTTGCTTAGAGCATGTTCTCACAAAGGTCTTAGTTTGTGGCTACCAGACCTTATCTTTAGCCTACTGGACGGGGGACATACACAAAAACACTCATTTTTGAGGATGTGGTGAAGAAGGGGATGCAGGATGATGGAAGCCATCAATCAAAACATTGCTGCTTCCATCTCTCTTTTTTTTTCATCCACAGCATCCGCCTGCTGAAGACAAGTGTAATCTTAATGTCTATTGAATAACATAAACTTCCAACATTAGATTCTGAGCTCAGATTTTGCAGTGGGAGACATTTAAATGTCGTGTTTTAGGCAACATCAGCTCTGTCAGGTGTAGTGAAGTGGGCCTTCATTTCACCATTTCCCCTCATTTTCATAAGGTTATTTCATTGGCATAAGAAAAAGGGGAAATTCCACTCTAAAGTGCTGATTCTGTGGGGACCGTCGAGACTAAACCTTAGCGTGTTTATTTATATGAACAGACAGTTCATCTTCCACGCGCCTCCAGCCAAAGCGAGGCGTCCGCACCGGGCTGCTTTTTTGGCGGGCAAAAGGGTTAAAACCGATCGGCAGGCATCAGTTTAATCATAATCAACCGAGCTAAAGAGGAGTAATGGAACCTGCGAGCCTGGCGCGCCTGTGCTCCGCCACAGATTAGCCGCTAATTTGCATAGCGCTTTCGTTCATCCACATCGGCCCGACGACAGGCCGTCCTCCGCGGACACAGCCATGCGTAGCCTCCGGGGCCGCTTTGACAAATGGCTGGCCACGGCGCGCTGTCTTTGCGCCCAAGACGGGGCAGCGAGAGCGACAGTGATTGATAGTCTGACGGGATAAATAGTGCAGAACTTCTTCTCCTTCGGCTTCTTTTTTCTCTAATAGCAGTACAAGAGGTGTTTAAAAACCTGCGTAATGGAGAAATATGAAGCCAAGCAGAGCAAGAGGGAAGGAGCTTCTGTGTGAGAGAGTGAAAGAGTTTGTGAGAGGCCTACTCGAACACGAACTGCTGGACTTTCTTACTCTTTAGGTCTGGTCTGACAGCTATTAAAACAAAACGTTCCTAAAGTAAGGTTTATGGAACGTTCTTATAACGTTATTTAATATTTGCTGCAACGAGAACATTCTTAGAACAACATTCTCGGAGTGTTCTCGAGATGTTATCTGTCCTTGATGAAAGTTCTTTAAATGTTGTGAGAAAATGTTCTTAGAATGTTACAAGTAAACATTGAAATAAACATTTTAGGTCAAAATAAAGTTAGAACGTTTTAAGCAATGCTTTTGTGGCCTTCAAATAATGTTATAATCACGGCAAGAACAATTTTAACATATTAGGAACATTTCAAAACAATGTTCCCTCAATGTTTATGGGATTTTGGGTTCCCAGAAGACATTTCCATTGAACAGTTCTCAAAATAATAAATATTTTTAAATTTAACAAATGTTAAAAACAAAATATATATATATTTTTCACTGTAAAGAAAACATCTATGCAATGGAAAGCCATATGCATTGAATATGCAATAGACTGATTTGAATCTTTTTCTTGATTCATTTTTTGATCAGCTTGCCAAAAGCCATTTTACAAACAATTGGTTTAAAATGCAAAATAACCTTTTATATATATATATATATATATATATATATATATATATATATATATATATATATATATATATATATTTAAACAAGATGAGCACCACTTGCTCAGTGAGATCTGACAACCAAACTTTTTTTTTTCTTTACTCATTATGGATCAGACAAAGTGTAAAACATGCACATGCTTTACCTTTTAAAAAAAAGGCATGCACAAATGGACACTACCGGCTTGAATCCAGCATACACATTACAGTTTAGCTGATCAAAACTATAATTGCATTTTGTGTTTATTTAAAAATAATAGGCTGTATAGGCAGCATGCAACCACATATTCAGCTCTGAGGGGGACCAAATGTAATAATTTATGAAAATGTCATCCAGATTGACTGCTGATGGGAATATTTGGTGGGATTTGTTCCTGTCAATATCTATGGTTATTGCCCTGCAATATGCAGTACATACTATGCAGTGTGCTAGTATTACATTCCAAATACTCCATTAATTTGCTTTCCCCCCATTGTCCTCATCATCATCATTATCATAATGATTAATATATAGTACATCATATCAGCAATCAGCAATACAGAGTTGGTGTTTAACACTACTAATTTGTTCAGAAATAAATGAATAAATGTAAGGCCTGAGACTGAACCTCTCAGTTTCCTGGGCTGAAATTGAAATCAAATGTTTATTTAAACGTTTCTGTAGCCGTGCCATTGTTCTCATGTTTCAAGCATTGCTTTATAACTGAAGAAACAAGGGCGGGACGAGCCGAGCTGAGACGAGCCGACTCGATCAGCCATGATGCCACGTACATCATTTATTCTCTGCAAGATTTCTCTCAACAAACTCAACCGACCGGAGACTTGAGATTCTCGACACACTAAAATCACTTCACAATCACCTTTTACACCAGCGCATAGAAAAATAAAACCAAATGAACTCACTAAATATAAATGTAAGTAGAGTCAAGCAATAAAATGCTTTAATGTTTAATAAAATGAAACAATTCCCAATTAAACAAAAGCAAGATCATTATTATCTCATTAGGAATGATAATTCCATGTAATATTTTTCATCGAACCTTGAACACACACACACACACACACACACACACACACACACACTTACAGTATGTCCCTGAGTGGCTGTCTGTTTGCAGATGAGGGTGCAATACGGCAGGATAATGAATTCATTACATGTTATCGGACACCATTACCATAAAAATGCCAAACACATACATCAGCAAAGCCCGATTTACACACCTCACCTCGCTCAGCTGCTAACACACACACACACACACACACACTGTGATGTCACATACTATGTTATAGACACCAAAAATAAAAAATAAAATAATGGTTTTAACTTCTATACAATAAGCTAGAGCAAGCAGAGTAATTAAAATGTACATTTAGATATTATTTTTTATAGATTTTTTATTAGACTTATTTTATATGTATTACAAATAGAGCATTTTATCATATTTGAATATATTTATTTAAAATGTTTAAATCTCACCATAACAGGTACACATACACTCAATGGAACCCTCCTCAGGTGCATTTTATATCTATCTCTCTATCTATAATATAATATAATAATATGTACCTAATATATATATATATATATATATATATATATATATATATATATATATATATATATATATATATATATATATATATTTAGCATTGTAAATAATATTTTCATTTATTGATTTTTTAAATGTATCAAGCATATACCACTGTACAACTACTGTATGCACAAACTCATTGGAATCCTCTGCGGATGCATTAATGCACAGAGATAGATCGCAGGCATTAAGAAAAATAATGGTGTGGATTTTGCAGCCTCTCATCTCTGGTCAGAGTGTTTTAATAAAGTGTGTAATAAAGTGAGGACGGGGTGAACGTACGCTCTGTATGATCTGCGGTAAGTGCTGAAGATCTGTCTCGGTTATGAAAACACAGCATCACTCATTCACAATAAAACCCGGCGTCATCGACTGAAGCAACAGTGCCTTTTCCAGCAGAGATGCAGACGAGACAGCTGTCGGTATCTAGACAGCAAGTTGATCTGACATTATTACTCAGGTGCTACATTAAAACATTACAACGTTATACTCTGTTCATTTATGTTGGAGGTTATTAGGTAATTAGAGAATAATTCGGGGCAGATGGTAGTTAAAGATGCTTTATTGCATTAGAGCTCATGGGACCAAAACTCTAGAGAGATGTTTTTATATTAATGAAACTCATCTGGCCACAAACGATAATAAGATTTAAGGAAATTATCATGTGAACGTATTTGGAACTAAATTGAATCAATTACACCTGGAAAGTGAGATAAAAACAAACAAACAAACAAAAATAAATCTAAAATCAGAAGTACAACTCAATGTTGCATGAACTTTAGTGCAGGCATGTGAAATGATTTGATGGCAATGGGAACTGGACCAAGACTTTAACAGCTGTATTAATTAATGTGACTAATTAAAATGTGGCTTCCCTTATGGCTGTCCAATGAGATGTGATTGAAGATGGCAGTAATCAAGATGTGGAAAACTTCATTTTCTTTTTTTTTTTTGAACCAGTTGACAGAGCTCAATTCAGCGTGCTTGGAAGAGAAATGGCCACTAACTATGTTATATAGAAATTCCAGGCACACATACACACCAATATGTTCAGGCCTGCAAAACATCACGGTGCACGGCCGCTGCCAGAGCTGTATGTTCACACACTCCTCATGAAGCTCAATTTAACTTCTTGTGTGTAATAAATAGAGTTGCCAGATCATTTGGGCCATATGTGCTGTATCACCCTCAAACACACAGACGGTCTTTCGCTCCGACTTCTCGGCACGCTGGCTGGCAGCGTTCTGGGACTGAATGTGGAAATGTGATACTGCGCAGCACCTGGGAGTCCTGCAGGAGACAGGATGTGTGTTTGGGTTCTGCTGGACTCCCGTGTGTTTCTGTTCTGTATATTATCATGCACTATTGCCCTGTGGCCCGCTAGGCCCCGGGCTCCTTCTGAGCACTGCCAGTCAATCAAGACTGAAAATCCACTAGTTTAACAGCGGATTTCAGTGCAGTTTTTATTATTTGCATAAATTAAAATTAGTGGAATTAACAGCATTTTTTATTATTTGCATAAATTAAAAAAGGATGACAATAAGCCTTTTAGTTTTATTAAAAATAAAGGCTGCATTTTAATTTGCATGGTCTTTTCTACACTAAAACTAAATTGGCTTTCTCATTTTATGTAAGAATTTGAAAAATCTTGTCAAAGCTTTTGATATATTATTTTTCAACAGATCTGGAGACAATAAAATGAAATTATTTTTCATTTAAGTTTATTTATTTCCACATATTAACAAAAAGTAGCTAACTAGACTTAAGCTATGTTTTATTCTGAAACTAAAATAAAAACAACCAAACTTAATTAATTTACTTAATTTTACAATAGATATAGCTAAAAACAACCAGTTTTTAAAATATTAATGTTTTTTTTTAAAGCTCAAAATTCCAGAGTGACTATCATGTGGGCAATTTTAGCATGTAAAAGCATAAATCAATGCAAATTTCCCCAAATCCACTAGAAATATTAGAATTAGAATATTAGAACCATATTAGAATTTTTGGCATCATATTTGTAATGTACAGTTTTGTTTTGTTTTTCAAGATTTTCCAAAAGTCTCTCAAGCTCACCAATACTCCATTGATTTGATAATTAAATAAATAAGCAAATAAATAAATAAATACATAAAAATACATAAAATATTTTTTACAATTTAAAATAACAGTTTTCTATTTTCATATATTTTCAAATATAATTGATTCTTTCACGCAAGCTGACTTTTCAGCATAGTGTCATTCAGTGTCTCATGATCCTTCAGAAATCAATCTGATGTGCTGTTTTGCTGTTCAATAAATTTTCCTATTATATTATTATCAATGTTTTTTTTAAGATTCCTTGATGAACATAAAGTTCATTATCGATTTGAAATAGCATAATGTTAAATACAGAGGGAAAAAAATGAACTGAGCTTAAACTTTTGAACTGAACTGTGTACTATCTGGGATACATTGCTTGCTATTTATTACTGATATATATGAATTGAGACGCAGGCAAAGAGAAAGAGAGAGAGAGAGAGAGAGAGAGAGAGAGAGCATGGCTAGAATTATCCAATAGCATGAGAGAATAATAGAGGTGGAGACACATACATTAAGAATGTGGGTGTCATAAACATAGAGAGAGAGAGAGAGAGAGAGAGAGAGCACAAAACAAGTGCATGCCATATTAAATGAATATGGAAAATAAAAAAGTGAGAGAGTAGAAAAGAAATAGCACTTTGATTGACTTTTTTTCCCCCACACAGGCTGATTTGTCAGATTATGGAAATGGAGTCGAGTGCCTAATATTACTTATTTTAGACATTCACATATAAACATCACAAACGCATAAAAATTCAAAACCCCACTCCATCATTGTAAATGTCCAACACTTTCTCCCCGCGGTTAAGATTCGTCCATTATGCCCAGTAATTCGCCAGACACACACATACACACATCGCCAGATGTCTTTCCCTCTCGCTTGCCACTGAAGAGTTTCTCTGTACAAACAGCAGGGGTCACTTAGTGACCCTCTGAGAGGTCAGAGGTCAGGTTCCCAGCCCTGTGTAGCCATGGCGATGGCATCTGGAGTGTCGCAGCAAAGTGGAATCTCCTCGGCTTGTCAAAGCATCAACACACACACACACACACACACACACACTTGCTCCTGTTTGGGCTCATTAGGTTGATAATCTGTGTTCTTTATTGTAGTGGGCTTCTCTTCGAGGTGGTGTTGATTGTATGTTGATTATCTCATTGGTTATGTTCTTATTACATACTGTGGTGTGTGCAGTTCATAGACAGCAGAACACCAGCCGCCCACATTATCCCATAAAGCTGTTACCTGGGCGGCAGCTGTCCACTGGAGCTGACAGTGGCGTCCAGAACAGGCCCGGAGGGGTTGGTCTCCCCACGGCTCCAGAGCCCGGCAGCTGAGGAGCAGAACAGAAAGAGCTGTGTGCATCTGCTTCTGTGAAGTCAGCACGCCTGGAGGCTGGCATTACCACAGGGTCAGAGGTCATCGCTCGCTGGGTGGCGTCTCCCGTTTCGTTCTGCTGGAAGTCACGATGTAAAAACACAGTTTGAGAGATGTTTCTCATGAGCGTGAGCCGAGAATTATGATAAATTGCTTCCAAACTCTGTGGAAACCAAATGGACCTGAACATTCTTTGCAAAAAAAATAAAAATGTACTGTGATAATTAAAGTTGCTGGCAAAATACCATAGTTAGTGCAGTTTTAGTTGCTTCTTGATTAAGGTGAGATCAAATTCATCTTTTGAAAACAATCATTTGCATAAAGCATGCCCTTAGGAAAGAACATCGAATTTGATTAGAAGTAGATTAAATGGAGAACAAAGGGTGAGGTTTGATTTAGTCATCTGGATTTTAGATTCTCCCCTGAGAAAAAAAAAAAAAGAAACACTTACTCTCGCGTGTTGGCTTTAGTGCTTTAGAAGAGATCTCAACAGTGTCTTAAACTGTTCGCAGATATGTTTGCAAGTTATCACAGCATCTACAAAACATATTAAGAAACAACTGTTTTCAACATTGATAATGAGAAGAAACGTTTCTTGAGCATTAACTCATGCTAGAATGATTTCTGAAGGATCATGTGACGCTGAAGACTGGAGTAATGATGCTGAACATTCAGCTTTGAATCACAAGAATAAATTACATTTTAATAAAATATATGAAAACACAAAGCTTTTAAAAAATGAGGCCTTGTTCATAGTTGAGGTGTGTGTGTGTGTGTGTGTGTTTTTGTTTGTGTGATATCAGGTGACCGGTCAGGTGAGGGTGGCAGACAGCTGTCTGGGGGGCGTTTGATGTCCATGTAGTAAATTCAGGATGTCTTGTCAGTGTATATCTGACAGGCCCGTGTGGGTGGAGAGTGTGTGTATGTGTGCAGGGCTCTACATGTGACTCAGCGACCTGTAATTGCTGTAACCCAAGCGTTAGACCAACAGCGCTCCTGCCCCGACCCGATCAGATAACACACGCTCACACTGTCACACTGGCTCTCGCTGTCTCACACACAGCACACAATAGTCTGATGCTCTGGCATGCAGCAGGCCGGATGATCTGACGCGTCCAGCCCTCCATCAGAGCCGTCAATCACGCCGCTGAGTTACGGCCTCGCCGAGACCTCGCCGTAGGCCTGGCAGACGAGGAGGAGAGTGAAATATCTCTCTGTGAATGATCTGTCTTTGTGAATTATGTGTGTGAGAGTGTATGTGAGGGGTTCCCTTTCTCCTCACTATTCAGAGAGATTGACCCCGTGGCCTTAAACTTTGCTCTTTCTCTCTGTCCACACACACATATAGGGATGGCACTCTGCGTATGTATCCATCACGCCAACTTCTTCCTGTTTTCAACCTCCACAAATCCCTAAAAACATGGATTTTAGGTTGAGCTGTGGTGCAATGGCTAGCGCTCAGCCTGCTGAAACACTGAGCCCTGGTGCTCATGGGGGGGGATGGGAGACAAAAATACACTGCATAGTTAAAATGTCAGATTAAATGAATTTCTCTGCTCTTTAAATCTGTTTTAATATTTTATTTTGCATAATATTAAATTCCAGTTATTTATTGCACCATATAGTTATTTGATGTAGCTGTATATTCCATATGGTATATTTCTAGATTTAAAATAATACAAATAATAAAATTAATAGTAAACACTTTATATACAGTGGATGAGAGAGTAAAATATATAAAAGAAATTCAATACTTAATTTTACATTTTAAATGTAATTAACAATAATTCATAATTTTGTATATTGAATTTATATACTGAATTACATTTCTTATTAAATATTTATATCTCTATATAATATTTGTTATTTTAAAATTATTTTAAAATAATGTTTCATATCTTTCTAATAATATATATATATATATATATATATAGAATACAGAATATTTTATAGAATATTTTTTAATAGTCTATTCTGGGGACCAAGTGCTGCCTCTAAAAGTACTGACAGATTACAAGTCTTTCTTGCAAAATGTTATGATGGTATTTCTCTTCTCATTGCCTATGATCATCCTTCTCTATATCTAACTCTCCAGAAACAAGCCACCTTAAACACTTAAAAACGCCCACATTGGTAAAGTATCCAGCAACATCCACTAATCTGAGTCCGGCTGAGACTCCAGTCTCATGAAATCCGCTTACCAACCCTTTGATACAGCTCATGTCAGGACGTGTGGCACTGATTATCGGTCAGTTCCACCATGTTCCCAAAACTGTAACATAGAGAGGGACGAGAAGCGAGCACCGAACATCCTCTAAAAGCCCCGACTGTTTGTGCACATATGGGCACCTATAGACGGGCGTGTGATTGGAATTGCCAAAGTAAAGGTGGTCCCTGCAGTCTAGGGCTGCTGGCAGGAAAACAGATATCATTATGGAGCTGTTTGATATGCATACTGACATGCTCTCTCTCTCTCACACACACACACAGAAGCACCTGACACTCCATCATGATGTCGTCCCTGTACCTCCCAGGGGGCTGCAGGCGCTCGCTGGCGTCAGAAACACATTACAGCCGAGAGATTGAGGAGCCAGAGGCCATTATCTCCCCTCTACAGCACACAGCGCTGCTCTCCTCCTGCAGAGACACAGAGAAACACTGTGTGTGTGTGTGTGTGTGTGTGAGGAGAGAAGAAAAATAGAGTGATATTTTGTCTGTTTATCCCCAAAATTATCCAACAGAGATATTAATGTGACTTCAGCAAACACGTTGAAAGGAAAGCAATGTATTATCTGAATTATTATCTTATTTGGAGATATCCACATTTTTATGAGAGAAAACAATAGTTTTGTGTCTCTTTTTGATTCTGGTTTGCCCCTGTAATTATATAGAGCATAATGTAATATTGAAGAATCGATGTTTTGAATGCAGGATTGGTGACTTGTAATCTGTCTCTGTTTTTAAGACATTGATATTTTGCCAAAGGTATCGATGGCCTTATTTGGACAAATTGATGTTTTTGTCACGATAATGTTTTTTTAATCACATTAGGATTTCCACCATTGATGTTTTTAGCGATGCTTCACTGACGCTCGGCAGTCTCGCCGGAGTTAGTCATTTTGCATGTTATTTTAATCAGATAAATATTTAAAAGTTATTGACATTGGGTTTCATGAAGTAGATGTTGAAGGCACAGATGGTTTGTGTTGTGGTGGACACAGAAGACTGCAGCTCGCTGTTATGATGCTGAAGTTTTCCAGAGAGGAACATCAGCTTTGTCCAAAAAATACTAGTATATTTACTTTATCTTTTGAATAAATTGCATAAAAACCCCGAAAATATTTAACATTCAAGCACATTCATTAACGAAACATTAATGAAAATACTATAATGTTATCTAATGATAGATTTGTTTTATTATTTAATGATGCATGTGTGTGAATGAGCAAGTGTGTATCATCAGTCAAACCACACAGGGGTCAGAAAACAGGGTCACCAGGCAGGACAGATGTTCTTCTGAGCCTGATGGCATCCACAGCAGTAATTCAGTTTTATCTAAAGACAAACTGTGCAAAACTGTCTGAAATCTAAAAAGCAGAAAAAAAGGGATGGCAAGAAAGACAGAGAGCACTTGGGAGTCGTGGACAGATAAAAAGCCTCTTTATGGGTTATTACAAGCACCTCTTTCATTTGCTCGTTGACACACAATGAAAAATGAGGATGAGGCACGACTCCTCCGTCTCCAGCAGTGTGGATTCACCAGGACAAGCTTGAAACTGTCCACAGCAAGACACAGCATCAATCCAACGCCAATTAAATGTCCCTGATTGGCTAATCAGGATTTGTTTGGAAACGCAAAGCAAAGTTTTGGAGGGAAAGATCATGTGTGGTTCTTTACACAATACCATCACAGGGTCATTTGCTTTCAAAAAGCCCAGAAAAGTTTTATGTCACTGTCTGTATTCAAAGACTCTTGTTTATAGGCGTGTTAATATACAGTGTATATATATATATATATATATATATATATATATATATATATATATATATATATATATATATATATATATATATATATATATATATATATATATATATACACATGTTAAACTCAAAAGCATTAAATATTAGTTCTTGTTAACTTTAACAGACTTATAAAAAATCTGAAAATTAATTATTAACTATTATTATTCATGAAAATGTTTTGTATTTTAATCATATATTTATTAAATGTTTTATTTAATTTTATATTAAACAATAATTGTATTTTAAATAATTGTTTTGAAAATAAAATAAAAAGTGAAAAATAAAATACACTATATATATATATATATATATATATATATATATATATATATATATATATATATATATATATATATATATATATAAATACACAAACTGCACACACACTCACACAGAAACACATATATATATATACACACACACACGTATACACATACATACACACACACACACACACACATATATATAATGCAGAAAAGTATCTGATAACTGATAACTTTTGTAAATGCAACTGAGTCAATCATTCCAGTATCTTCAAACCACGGCAGGTTCTGGAAAGAGTAAATAAATTGTAAATCCGACACTCGGAGGCCTTGAACTGACACTTTATCTCAGCACCCAAACTTCATCTGTTAAAACTCATGACTAAAATCACAAACGCAACACGATAACTGTCACAACAACTCATAACATTTCACAGAGATGGTCACAGCTGACTTCAGCCTGCTCTGAGAGTTTGGATCGGTCACTTGATAAAAGCCATTCATCACAACCGGACGTGAAGCGACGACAACTGACATGTTCACACTGTAACAGAACCACAGGGTGACAGAGATGCTTGATGAAAGTGTAAATGACAAACGTTTAATCAACCCAAATGTAACATCAACAGCCACGGGGGCCGCAGTTAATGAGAAGTAATGGAAGAAGCCTTCTGGGGGCTTTTTTCCGTAGCGTAGGAATGTAACTCACACCATTTAGTGTGAATGGTGCACCGTGGAACGCTTTAAATAATCACAACCTGAGATTTATGAATTGGCAAAGGAGATCTGAAAATAGTCTGTGTATGGGAAAGTGCTCTTAGTTTCCGAACAGACCTCAGTCTGTGCCATGATTCTCCTCTACATTTGATATCTATTCACTGCAGGTATGATTCAGCATTCATCGCATATTCAAATGACAGGTATCTCATGTCTCTTAAATGAAATAAGACATGACAGTTTGGTAACACTTCAGTTTAGAGACCAATTCTTACTGGTAACTATTGGCTGTTTAAGGCAAAAGTCATAATTAATGGTTTGTCAATAGTGAAAACTGGACCTTAAAATAAAGTGGGACTTCTTTTTTCTTACATTTTGTTTATGAAATATGAAAATGAAATAAAATATAAATATAAACCTATAAAACAGAAATATAATGGATATAAATATAAATATATAAAACAGAAAGAGCCTAGATATAAATATTGGTATATCAAAAGTATTTTATTTTTATTTCCCAAAATAAAACATTTTATTTTATTTGTAAAGTATATTTGAAAATATTTGTAAAATACAGAACTACGCATTTTTGCATGAACGTTGTGGCATGGTGCTTTAAATAATAAAATCCTTTTATGAAACGGCAAAAAAATATATCATAAAATGACCTTAAATGTTTCTCATTAATATTTTCTTAAAACCAAATTATTTGAGACACATTATGCACACTTATTTTGGGCCTCTGCTTTCATTTGTGTCTATTTAAGGAGAAACCTCTAAAAAAGGTTGGTAATCACATCATATTATATCAGATTTCTTTAAAGGATTCATAACCGTATAGTGAGATTTTTTTTGGTTTTAGAAATTTTCTGAAATGTCATGTCTGAATATGCAAATGAGGCATTACCTATTAAATCATCCAATTACATATGCACAAATTTGAATACATTTCCAGAACAGCAATCTGAACGTTGTATAAAGCCAGGTTTATTTATGTATTTTATTAAATTTATTTTTAAGTGGTTTTGCAGAAGGGACTTTGTATGTATCTCTTTTTATTACTGCACACACCAGAAAACAGTGTCAACAAACAGAATTTTTATATATTTTTTAAAAACACACACATTTTCACCATGTTTTCCACTATAGGAATGATTCAGCGTTTCTATCAGTGCGATACCTGCAGAAACA
Organism: Carassius auratus; assembly: GCF_003368295.1. NCBI lineage: Eukaryota > Metazoa > Chordata > Actinopteri > Cypriniformes > Cyprinidae > Carassius > Carassius auratus. The sequence goes on along the minus strand of NC_039270.1, from coordinate 9,620,405 downwards.
TCACATTGCATCTTTCAGCTGTTCAGTTGCATCAGATAATAAATCAGGACCTGAATTAATGTGAGTGTTTGTTTCTCGCCCTCTTACTTTTTCTTTCTTTCTGTTGCTTTCAGACAAAGAGAAAGAGTAAAAGAGAAAGGCACACACCATATACCTCATTTCTGGGCCTTTGAACTGCCAGGACACTCTGTCCTGAGTGAGAACAGCAAAACCAGATGGATAGAACAAGCAATAAAAGAATCAAAAACCATAAATGGAGATATCTAAAAAAGAGAAAGATTGGGAACGGAGGGGCGCAGCTGGGAGAGTTCTGGCAAGCGAGAGTGTTCGGGGGTGTACAGGCACTGTCTGCCCTCGGGGGGGACATGGTGGGGCCGGGGGGGGGAGGTGTGGGTCTCGACCCTCATCAATCTCACTCAGAACCCGCTTCAAGACACCAGAGGGGCCCAGCCCCGCAGGCCAGAAACCCCCATCCTGTTCACCATACACACGGGGCGAGGAAAGACCCCACTATTGAACACAGCAGGAGGACGCCACACACGCTCCAAACTGCTCCAACCGCCAAATAACTTCTCTTTTAAGGGGAATACTGCATCTAAGAGTGCTTTTGAGAACAAGAAATGATTTCGGACAGGGTAAAAAAGACAAATCGTCATGGGATGTCAAAATAAGATGGTTTAATAGTGTCCTGTCCCACTCTTACACTTGATCACACCCACATCTGACACTTACTGTCAGCAAACTATCATAATCTGTCTTCTGTGTGACACGCCACAACTGTTTACTACTTTTAATTATTTGAGCAAATAGTTTAAAAAGATTCAAAATGATGGGCAATTCAATTGTGAAGCAGGACACTCTTAAAATTGGTGGCATTAATGTTTCCATTAAGAACCTTGAACATCTCCGGAAACTTTCCATTGCACTAAACAATCTTTATTAAATGTTCTTCACACTGAGAGAAAAGGGTTATTTTAAGAACTGTTCACTGAAAGCTTTTTTTGGGAACCAATAATGGTTGGCATAACTGTGAATTTTTTTCTTCTTCTTTTTTCAAATATATCAGTTCTTTCTCCCAGACAGCAGCAAAATGAAGAGTAGAGAGACAGGGGAAATAAAAAATGTAAAAAAAGATCTCAAAAAGAGATTTTAACATTGTCTCACATATGGTTATTAGTGTTAAGTTTTTAGTTATTACAAAAAACTACAATAATTTCAAAATCAATACAAAATACTTTATATAAAATAAACATTAACTGAAGCTAGTTGCCTGCTTCATTTAGTTTAAGTTGTAAAATAACTCAATAAACTAAAACTAATAACCAGAACTTAAATTATATAGACACATTTCATAAACAAACTAAACAAAACAAAAAACAAAGACCCATAAAATAAAATAAAATAAATATTTATTTTGCTAATTTTTTTAAATTTTATTATTAAACTAAAGTAGAAACATAACTAAACTAAATCTAACTTAAAACAAAACTATATTGACAAAAAAAAATATATATATATAAAAAGGACAAAAACACAACAAAATTACTAAAACTTTAGCTCAAATTAGAATAAAAACTAAAATTAATTCTAAATACTAACAAATAATCAATTATAATAAAAGAACACTGGTCTCAAATTGTGCTAAGACACCAAAGACTGCTTTCGCAAGTAAGATATCTCAAAATTAACTCGACAAAAATCTACTAAATCGAACTAAATCGGAAATATTTGATACACTCTTATAGACTCTCTTTGTCAACGCTCATCTCATTTGTGTCTACTTCTCCGAAGGGCTTCTCAAACTGAGCTGATACTTGAATGAAACATAGATGAGATGCCCTGAGCTTTGAAAGAGCAACTTTTGAGCAATGCCATTTTCCTTTGGATGCATTGCTGCAAAGTATTTGGGAAAGAGAAAGAAAGAGAACAGAAGATGTATGTGTAAAAGTGTGTGTGTGTGTGTGAGAGAGAGAGAGAGAGAGAGAGAGAGAAATGGAGAGAGTTCTTTGCGTGAATGTGTACTCGAATGATAAGGGAGTAATTAATTTTGCTTAATTAATTGCTACAATGCTGCTATCATCAGAGGGAGTGAGGAGCACAACTTCTACTGTTCTAAAGTGGCGAAACACACACACACACACACACACACACACACAGTCATGCATCGTAACCTCATAAAGGTTGAGGACACATTCGTTCACAATACAGATGAGAAGACAAGCTTTTATAAACATGGATCCTTGCATCTGCGAATCATTTGCAAACTAATTTATGAACAAAACACTGACAATGATGTGTCCAAGAAATATAAACCAAATGTTTCCAGCAAGAAAATCACATGAAGTGACCAGACACACGCTCCATGACTGATGTAAACCACCATGTTCATACAAACTCTTCCCATCATACATGGCTATAAACAGCTAACAGCTATGAGAATGAGGAGGGTGAGAGAGAGGAAGATCAGAACAGGACGGCAGAAGACAAGGGCCAAAACGTAAAAATCAATTTGCCAACTAAAACAGATGACCCTAAACTCAGTGTTGGGCTGGTAATGGTGGGGGGTTGTGGTGGGGGGATCCCTCTGTAAATTCAATTTACGCAGCCCTACCAACTCAATTTGTGCTTCCATTTGGGGGCAGAAGAGAGAAGCGGCGCCAAGGGAACAAGCGTCCCCCAGGCCCCTGCGGCTCCTCTACATATGTTCCTCTTCCCAAACCTAATAACACCCAGTCCAACCAGAGCCAGGTATCTCTGCTCTCTTTTACGCACACAAACACTGTTTCTTTTCTTTGCAGCATGCAACTGTCTTCCACGTACTTCTGTTCTCATTGTTTTTCACTGGCTGGGATATTACTGTACTGATAGCATTTATGCGGTAAAAAATATAATAAACAGATTGAAGTAGTTGTGCTTTACAAGAAAATACCATTTCAGTTTTTTGAACATTTAATGTTTCATATTAATGGTTCGTGATATTTACTAGCCTTTTCTGAGTGAAAATAGTTTCTACACCTTTGTTTTTAGCATACATTTATGAAATATGGCAGATGCTTTCATCCAAAGCAATATTGTTTATTACTTCATGTATTTCCTGGGAATCAAACTCTTGACCTTGGCATGGCTTGAGCTAATATTTCAATGCTCACATGACCTCAATATATGCATGTTTAATTCCGGTGATGTTCTTCACATAAATAATTTACGCAAAGTTCAGCTTTGCATTAAAATGTCTTAAAACTTTTAACAGTGCGATCAAATAATGAGTCAAGAAAATACAAAAGAAGTGCAGTTGATATTACTTCTGCTTCACTGCTCACAATGGAAAAGTCAGGTGGAGAGCATTGCATTATGAGGTACAATATACTGCACAGTGTGCTCGCTCTTATAATACAAATTCTATTCTATGCATACATAAAATCTACAGTATACAAACATTTTGTGGCATAAATATGTGTAGTACGGTAGCAAGCTGTCTTTCTCTCTCTCCCAAACAAGAAAGACAGACATTTTGTAAATATGAGTTGTGCAAAAAGTTTAATGTAATTTAAAATTATTAAATTATTAAATATAACAGAAAATATTATCTTGAAAATTTTATACAAATAAGCACCCCCCCCCCCCCCAAAAAAAAAGAGTAACATGCTCTTGACTTTTTTTTACTTATATCATGTTGTAAATTCTCAAAGGGAGTTTTTTGCTGACAGAATCATGCTTCAGTAGTTCTTTCGGCCTTGGGAAATTATGACAGACAGCTCCTGAATTTGAGGTTGTCCCGAAAGAAAAGCTGCTTCCCATTTCTGTCCATTTCGGTGTGCCTCAAAGCGACACTTTAAGCCCCGAGCTGGTTCAAACTCTGATTATTTTAGGTTTTTAGGCTATGGTTGTTATTTTTAGACGACACAAAACACAGAGGTACACGTGTAGCGATCTGACCCCACGCCAGTGTGTTTACAGACCACAAGTCTCTGATTTGCGGACAGTAAGTCAGATAGATGAAGACACCGCTTTAATTCCTCACGGATTCTTACAGCCACAAGGAAATGGAGAAAATGCGGTTTGAGATGCCAACGAAAAACCACACAGAGAGAGCGAGAAAGAGACAGATAAAGAGCGAACAGGTTTGGATGGAGTGGTTACACATACAGACTGTTATATCCACATATATAATCGAGTGAGATCAGACAGGCTTCATCTAAATCTCCACCTCTTTTATTCATTCTGTCGGTCTCTATTTTCTCTTTTTCTCTGTTTCTCTCTCTCTCTCTCTCTCTCTCTCTCTCTTTCTCAGCCGCTTGGTTTCTTGCTCTATTTTCTCCATTCCTCTGATTGGCCACAGAGGTGCTTTTCTGCCCTCTGATTGGACGAGAATTCTCTCTCTCCTTCTCGCTCTCCCACTTTCTCGTCTTTTTCCCATAATGCCCATGGTTGGTGAGCAGGAGCTAAGGGTCTGTCCAATCATTGTCTGAGCCATCAATCAAAGCTGACGGGCCCAAGCGACATGAAAGAAACCTCAGTGGCAGCCATTAACCGAACACCCCCCACCACCCCTCTCTCTCTCTCCCTCTCTCAACCCCCCGTGCTTTGTTTTCCTTTCAGCAGACAAAAACGGACTGACAAGATGGAGGGTTGGACATTAATCAAACCACCCCATGGAACCACCTCTTCCTCCTGATAATAAATAAATTCCACTCTTCTCATTGGACAGATGCTCGCATTTTCGCCCGGCTTTCCCTCCTCCTCCTCCTCGCTAGTTCATGCTGGCTCTCTCGGTTTTAAGGATCCTCATCTGCTCTCAGTCAGAGTAATTCCCCACAGATCAGAGCAGGGCAGGTGTTTGCTTCACCCTCGTCCCTCTCCAGGGGCCGTGTTGCCCTGACAACTGACCATCCCGAGCCTCTTTGGGTGTTTGCGGCTGCCGTATGTGTGTTCTGTTTGGTTTGGACCAATGGTCACCCCCTGCGCTTTAATTGAACATGCACTTCTCAGCGGGAGAAAGGAACAGCCACAAAAACACGTTCTTGCTATACACATGACTATGAATGTCAACTGTGCTCAGACCGTTGCATCTGTACGAGTCTTGCTGCATGGTGGAAAATCACACTCAGCCCAAGAGAATGCATATAAAAACAGCCTTTGTTGATTTGGAAACATGACAGCTGGTCTTTTCCTGTCCTACTGCCATGACAGAGAGAACAACAAGACTCCCAAGATGAGTCAAAGACTTATAATTAAAACCGAACTTAGGGTTATTGAAGAATTTGTCCATGTTCAAAACAACAAAACACACTGCAACACAGCTGTTTGGGTTTGTATTCATCCAAACAAAAACCAAGTATAAGAAAGCTACACAAAACAGAAACAAAACAGCTGTTTGGGTTTCATTCATGCAAACGAACCAAAACCAAGTATAAGAAAGCAACACTAAACAACAACAAAACAGCTCTTTGGACTTACATAATATTATAAAAGATCTAAACAAAACACAGCATTACTGTTTGATCGTGTTTAAAACAAATACACATATACAAAGTCAAAATGTATTACACAAATGCAAGGTCAAACAAAACAAGACAAGAAAAGCTAAAGAAAAAACATCAGAAAAGAAACTGCAGTTTGGGCTTATCATTTATATTATTAAAGAGCCAAACAAAACAAAGAAAAAAAAAAAAAAAAAAAAAGGAAAAGAAAAACCAGTGGTTTGAGCTTATACATGAAAAAAAATGCAAATGTGCTTATACATAGACAGACTCCTAACAAAACAAAAAGCATAAACATAAAAATAAAAAAGGGTGGTTTGAGCTTATATTATATATTCAAAGATACAGACAAATAAAAATAAAAAAATAAATGTGGGTTGTACTTTCATTATATATATATATATATATATATATATATATATATATATATATATATATATATATATAAATCATCAGTCTGCACTTTCACATTCTACATCCAAAAGGTCCAGACAAAACAAAGTAGAAAAAATTAAAAATGAAAATAAATTTCTGGTTTGCACTTGTATTACACATACAAGAGATGCAAAACAAAAAGCAAAGCAAAAATCAACAATTAAAGCATGTGTGAATGTATTTCTTAACTGCAGAGTCTAATCCCTGTAACAACAATATATTTTATGACTGGGATGAAGATGACTGAATTAGACTGTTTCTGCTGGTGGAACGTTGAATAAAAGTGCGTTGTCATTTAACGGCACAGAAGTACAACTGATCGATCATGATTCTGTCATTCCCTCCAAACTATTTTTTCCTCCCCTTGACAGGTAGAAGAAGACAAATGAAAAGTTAAGATGGCACGTGGAGGCGTGTTAGTGAGCCGCAACGGGTACCGTGGCACCCTGCCTTGCAGGGCATTGTGGGATATGTCCTCCACCGAAGTGGCTGCCCAGATGACATATTACAGCTCCGCGGGAAACGTATGGGCCTACAGGAGGAGGCGTTTCTCCTGCGTTCTGCAAACGTTTAATTTCGGCTGTCCTCCCTGCTGCTTTTACCCAGGTTCAGCGAGAGCCCCGCGGAGGGCCGAGGCGTGTTTGCGTTGGCCCCTTCAGAGAAGGATGCGAGCCCGGAGGACTGTTTAACGCTCCAACTTTCAACTTTGAAGTTTTCTTTGACTGCGCTGTGAAAATATTAGCGAATGCAGCTGAAGCACTTCTCATATTTGTAAATCAACTGGAGCCTTCAGAGATCAAATGGCTGCGCCGTAGCGCCGTTTGAAATATTTGCTTCCTCGCAACGTTTACATCCTCACATTAGATAAAAGAAAACATTCTGGGAGAGGCCTCCATCCTGGCGATTTACGCACACACACAACGCGCTGCCAATAACACGTCGACACAATGAGGATGTCTGGACCTGCAGAAACAAAAGAAGCCCATTGATTTGCTGTTAGCAGATCTGATGAGTGGAAATACAGGCAGAGTCTGTAAGACGGCTGGATCGGTGAAGATATCGTCCCCAGTGCGGCGCTGCTGTTTTCCCGAACCCCAATCTGTTGTACCATTGACACATAAATGGATTAGGGTCATGTATCACTGATAATGGTCTAGCCCAATGCTGGTGTGTCTGCGGTTCTGGTTGTGTGTGCGCGATAAGGCCTATTGATTATGTACCATATGCAGTTCCCACGCCGTCCTTTGTGCCATGTGTTGGGTGATGTGTTTTTTCCCCCAGAAAGGGGTGGGAGCAGTGATACAGCTGGTGAGTGCGGGGTTAATTTACTCACACAGCCATTGGCCTTCAGGAGCCTGCACGCTTCTGTCTGGAAAGGTAAAAAACATGTGCATTTTGTGCTGCCGATTCAATAAGCTTCAACGAACAGAATCTGCAATCAAAAAAACAAAAAAGACGCCACACGTTCAAGACGGACAAATCCTTTTTAATGGATATAATCACAGTGGTTTCAAAATGAGAATTGTACTGCTGCAGTTTCTGACTGATAAGGCCACAGTGAGGAGTTCGATATAAGAGGCACGTGTGTAGTTCACATTACACACAGAAAATATATTCACATTACACGCAGGGGCACACTTTCAACATGTGATCAACTAAAATACCACAAGTCTGAACTACATCAATCACGATGCACCCCGCTACCAAGAGACATCCATGTCATTTTACAGGAGAGCGATGCTTAACCATCTGCCACTGTGTTCACAGCTTTAGTCTACTTGGTGTCGAAGTTTTAGCGCACGACAAACAGTGTGTGATAACGTCTGGCAGTGATGCTGGAGGTATGTCAAAGCTACTGTTTTCCAGCTACTTCTAATTGTAACTCCGGGGTTCGTTTTTGCAATTTCAAATCAATAAGAAGTCACAGTCTTGTGTAATCAACATGATAAAAATCATATGCACATAGTTTGCCATGTACTCTATAGCTTAGACAAAAAAGGATAGTTCACTCAAAAACAGGGCTGCACGATTTGTGGGGAAGAAATTTGTTGCATTAAAAAACAGCACCAGTCCCAAAATTTTAATAATAATAATAATAATAATAACTATTAGTATTATTAAAATATTAAAATAATAACTCATTTATAATAATATTTCAATGCGAAATAAAGTAATAGTTGTAAAATTGTATTTATTTTTATTTTATAGTACAAATGTAAACTTACAATACTAATAAATTTGCTGTTTACATTTCTTCTTTTTAAATGTTAAGATATTATGCTTTTATTTTGAAAGACAACTGCAGGGAGCCCTTAGAGATTCTCTTGTGGACAAGTCTGTTTAAAAATTCTTAGAAATCTCATTAAAAAAAATTGTGACAGTGGTTGAGTTCCCAAATGTAGGTTAAAAGTGACTCAGGGCACAGCACAAGCAGAGATTTCTCTGAGAGACTGAAAACACTGGGTCATGATAAATGAACTCAGTGCTGCGCTTCACTTTTAAACGCTGCTTGTTAAATTAAACTGCAGCCTTTGCATTTTGATAATCACACTCGGTTTTGGTTTTATTTTGATGAATCATGCAGCCTTCCTCAAAAATTCTAATTCTGTCATAATTTACACACCCTTGCGTCGTTTCAAATCACAATAAATGAAAATTAAGTAAATGATGACAGAACTTTTTTTCTGAACTATCCCTTTAAGGTTAATAACAGGGTTCTGGGTCGTTATGAATTCTTCAACTAAATATGTTGACTGGGGATGTCCAATGATAGTCAACACTCAATGCTCAAACATTGCTTTCACGGTCTCAAATGAGCCCACCACTGGATCATCAGCTGGGTGCGGCCTTTTCCGAAGCCTCTTGGCCTCATTCTGAAGCTTCTGTCGTATGTAGCCCTTTATTTCCGAATCAGTCTTTCCGGGGAAGAACCGCTGCACTGTCCCTGTGGAGAATGTTTCACTGGTAATCAAAACTGCAGACTTGAGACCCCAATTAATCACAAACTTCACAATGGCCTGATTGCAGTTAATGAAATGGAACTGAACGCATTCTGGAACTAACTAAAAGACACCCACCGTGCAGTACTTGTTACAAACAGTCCCTCATACGTACTCAGAATGGCCTGGATCTCATCTGCCGGAAGAGCTGGCTTAGGCATCCCTCTCTTGCTGTTGACGATGCCTGAGATGGAGTGAGAGGCCAGACAGTCTCTGTCGTAGAGGCTGCGCAGCAGGTCATTGGTGAGTTTCTGAGCGGTGGTCCCTGTGTTGCAGCGCTCCAGGAGATCAGCAGTAATAACCTGCAGAGGAAACAAAAAAGATGCTGTTTATGAGCTATGAAAATGTAGGTAAACAACCAATAATGACTCATTTTTAAAACTGATTATGGAACCAAATTAAAATAATCAACAATTAATGTTATTCCTGATTAGTCAGGTGTTTCGTATGGTGCAAAATGCATTACCAGAACCTAAATTCTTCTACATTGCAAAACAATGCATTCTAACAGAAAGCAATTGAATGTTTTTGTCATTGTTACATTTTAATTGAATAGTAGCTTTAAATGAGCCACAAATGAACTTGAAATCATAAATGCACATAATAATATTTTTGCAGAAACAAACTGTCATTTTAAATCATGCATACTACAGATTTACCCAAATAATTGTTCATACTTAGTTGGTTTAGTTATTTTCATAATTTCGGTTGTTTAAACTGTTATGCTGCTTTTAACTGACAATGACAAATGACACATTTTCAATAAATAGGCCTATATATTTTTTCCTCAACATAAAATGAGTTTATACAGTAACCTTTACTTTAAAATAATTTGACCTAATGTATCCATTCAATTTGCATATTGTTTGAAGGAAAGAATTGAACATGATTCTCAATTAATCAAGGAAATAACAAACAGATCAATCAGTTACTAAAATATTCATTTACTGCAGTCCCGCAAAAATAGTAATACAGCAACTAACGCAAATTTAAAAAACAACAGAACACAGGGTTCTGCAAAGAACTGATACTGTAAAGAAAGAAGGTTATTAAAAAATCTTTTACACTATAATTTTTTTGTAACCATTTCACATCGTTTCATAATTCTTTATTATACAGTATTTTTAGACACAATGCAAACACCACTTTTCAAATTCTTCGATTGAGGGCGTTAAACATTACGTCTCATTAATCAAAGCGATACAATAACTGCAGCCCTACGATGAAACAGCAGCAACTGTGGCTGAAGAACAACTTTTTATTTCAAAACAATTAAATACATGAAATTATATGTAGAACTTTTATGAAAATGCAGTGAATTCCACCAAAATGAAACATTCTAAAGCTGACTGCAGAGGCACTTAAAACGTAGCTCTTACTTCTTGTTCGGGAAGCGTTCCATTCCGTTGAGGCAGTGTTTGTGTGACCTCATACTGACCACACCCCTGCTGCTCTGAACTTGCACATTCAGCTGTTCTTCCACTAATGTGACTGGGTGGCCTGCTTCTCTCCAGCTCCTCTGGAATGCTGGGAGTTGCAGCTTCGTGGCTGCAGCACAGCCATCTATCACTCTTCTCGATCAGCTCTTCAAGTGTCTGAGCCAACTTCCCACAAGCTGTACAAAAAAAGTATGAATTTAGCTTGAAACTGTGTCACAACAAGAGGCAACCTGTTGTGTAACATGGCACGGTAACACCACAGTAACACTAAATCTTTCTTTGACGTAAAGTTTCCTCATGAACTTGCTTGACTTTTCCTCAAACTGAAATGATCTTGAAACATGAAAAGATCTGTGAACGAGCTGGTTTTCAGTGAGCTTTCAGCTCAATGCACGTCTTTCCCTGCCAATGGAAATGCATTGCTGTAAAATAAAAAACTAAACCCAAAAAGGGACATTTTGCCACATTTCAGAAGTCCACTGCTTTACCTGTAAGACTTCTGATTTGCTCTCGAAGGCTGTCCATCTCCCTCTGCATACTCAACACCATGGCGATAAGCTCCGCCCTTGAACGTGATTGGAGGCTTCCAAGCACCTGGATGAAGATTATCCACGTCACATTATAAACTGAGTGCACACATGCGTTCAAACTTGTATCAGTAATTGACCAAAACCACCTAAGATCATTTTAAACATAGGAAACGAGTTTCTGGAGCTGAACGAATTTGGCTCTAAATACTTATAAGCACTGCATCAAACAGGTTCTGACGTAAGAAGCTTAATTTAATTTATGTTGTGAATTTTATTAACAAATTAGCCCAAAAGTGGAATGTTGTGCCATATTACCTCCATAGTAAAATCTGCACCCCTTGTTACATCTCCAAGAGTCTTGTCAACCTCAAAAGCCTGTTTGAGAGCAAGCAAAATACAAATGAAACCAGTGGTTCTAGTTTGGCTTGCAACTTCACAAAAGCATTGGACTGCAATGTAAAAACGATGGTTGTGAAGTTCTTCACATTGGCAGAACCACTGGATAACCTTCTGAAGATGCCTCAAATGGAAATGACATTATTCGAGATTTCGTTCTATATTTTAAGTGCCTCAAAACCTTTCCCTCATGATTCTTTGAAGAAACTGATGGCAGTCTTTTAAGCTCTTGCATGAACTCCATCACGTATAAGTTTTCAGAGAACTGATTTTCCTTTTTGAAATGCAACCTAAAAAAATTCTCCAGAGGCTTTTGGCAGTCTGATAACCGGAGGAAGTCCAGATGTGTCTTCATTTTTTACAGTAGCCTATGTGAACCCATTAACCCTCATTAAACTAGGCTACAGATATAGCAAACATGGAATAAATGAATGAAAGATGCATTTTATCTTTCATTTATTTTCATTATTTAGCCTATTACATTTAATTATCAAAATCTTCAAGGCTATAAATGTCAAGAATTGTCACTGGAACAGATGTTTTAATCTATTCAGCAATGCTTCTCAGATAAAAAACAAATCTGATTCCAATATTGATTCAACAATAAAAAGGAACAGACCTTTGTTTTGAACTTGATATAGTCAGCATTGCGAGATGAGATGTCCTCTCCATTCAGTTCTCTCCATTTTCTCCTCTTCGCCGGCTCTTGCTGAAGGACAGTCACATAATTAAACCAAGGGAGTGCAAAACAATGACACACAGGCAACAAAAGCTGATGTTTACATACACTGAGGACGTGGTTCGCCCTGGCGCCGGTTTCTGCGGGTGTCTCTTCGTATCCATTGTACAGGATGCGCTTTGCTATTGTTTTTCTCCTCATCTTTCGCCCATTAGCCGTTTTCCTCGCCGAAAAGCCGTCCGGTTCTTTATCATGCCGGTCATGGCCACGCGCAGATCCGTGACAGCCTGATGACTTTCACGCTCGTGGCATTTCGATTAAAGTTAAAGACACTCTGGCGTGTCGACATCACGAGTGCGCCTTGAAACACTTGAAAACGAGTCAAATGTGTGGGAAAGGCACCCTAAAAGTTTTAACAGCGGCTGACATGTCTTAAATCTATAACAGTTTGAAGAAGAAAAAATAAGAAATCATAAACGGTTCAATATGTCATAAAGACACGATAGCTATAGCTAGCGGTCATTTTAATAACGCAAAGCTCGCATCTGATGTTTATTCTGTACGTAAGAGTGAGATTAATTATAGACTAGTTAATAGTTAGCTGTTGCTGTTATTTTGCATTAGTAACTATTTTATTTAGCAGCATTGGTTTACTGACGCATCCTACAAAATTCAGCACACTTCAGTCTCCAATTAACCTTTTAAAACGATATAAATCCCAAACTATTATACAAAACATTTACCTAGCGTGAACTGTATCCAGCTTTAAACACATAAAATGTCTTTATTCTCTCTGGAAATATGGATTTTGACTATTACTTAACACTAATAGTCAAAATCATCAATAGACATCATCATTAAATGAATTTAATGAAATATATTTAATTAGTTGTAGTACAATACTTTTTAATTATACACAAATTATTATGAAAACAACATTACAAAATATATATATATATATATATATATATATATATATATATATATATATATATATATATATATATATATATATATATATTGACAAAAAGTAATCTATCACTTTCGGAGGGCAGGTAAATATTTTACTTTCTGAATTTTTACACATATTGGAGAGTTTACTGCATTAGTCAAGCTCAACCATAGTAGTCAATTTACTGTAAGAAAATGTATTAATTACATTTCATAAATATATGGGAATTTTTATTATACAATAGAGATAGGGAAAAAAACATTAAAATATCTTAATTACAAGCCCTATGAACACACGTAAAATGCATTTGTCTAAAAAAATATGTAGTCTAAAATAAAACAAAAACAAAACTAGAAAAACCTGAAGATGTGAAATGACTTCTCCCACATTATAAGAGAGACTTTATAGGGCACTTTGTTTTTCTTGTTCTTTCTTTGTGTGGCTGCGTGAGCACAGATACCAGTGGGAGGTCAGGAAAGGGTTGACCCCGTGCATTCCCAGGTGATGTACAGTGAGCACTAAGTGTATCCAGAAGCACCTGAGGTTGTAAAAGAGAGGCCTCTGCAGGGATGAGAGGAGGGAAGCAGCTCTGTGCTGGAACAAAGTGGATCCTGTAACTCATTAAAGCAGGCTGGGGATCACAAAAGGTCAATCAAATAGTGTCAGGTGCACCAGTACTGTCTGTCTTATATGCACTGTGAATATATGGGTCAGTTTAAATGATGTCTCGTTTGAGCCTATCACAAGGGCTCAGACAAGACAGATCATGTCCTTCCTGCTAGTAAAATGCTGATCAAATCAGTTAATTCTCAATTATTCTCAGTTTACCTGTATTAAGTAAGGTTAAGGTTCATTTCTTTTAAAACCCTTGTTTTAAGAGTGTATGATGCCTGAAAGGTCAGGGCAAATTAAATAGTATAGCTAATATCACGAATGTGATTTGGTCACATGCATTTAAAATTTAATCTATAGGTTCTCAAAGTGTTCAACATCCTATTTACATCTGTATTTAGTGCTGTGGAAATGGATCTCAGTACCAAAAGTAAACGGGGTCTATGTGAGTTCTTGACTAACTAACAAACTAGCACACAAAGACTCGCTGTCAGGAGAAACAAATGACACCGAGTGCAGAATTACTTTGTTACCAAAAATAAGCAATATGCATTACATGCTGGATGCAAGAGAACTGGCACCTTCTCTTATGACAGTGATTAGACAAGTATGAGAGCTACACTACATTGATCCTGGTGGCCCAAGTCATTTCAGTTCAGACCCTTTGAGAACTTTGTTCTAACTTATGTGAACAAAACGACTCAGTTAACCTGCTGGATCCACCATGACGCTCCTGTCGGCAGAGGCCAAATGTGAAGACCTGTAACAAAAGGACATCTTACATCACAGCAGATGTTATAACAGTCACCATTTCTCACTCAGACGGACTGATTATTGATCTCCGCCCTGCATACTGCAGCTTCTTGAATCAGCATAAAGAGGAGTATTAATGATATATTGATATGCATTCTTTCATTTACTTTACCCATAAGGGCTTTCACCTCTCTTATAACAAATCAATTGCACATACAGCATAGCTGTAAGCTTCTTTTCTGGGTCACAGGCTGCCATTCCCCATTTAGTCTGAGAGCAGCTTTGAAGTCTGTCTTGTGACTGTCAGACTTGCCTATGCATGAGAAGTTGTACTAAAGGACCTAATCTGAGGTCAGTCTAAACAAACAACAAACACAAAAATTCTGGAACCAAATGACGCCATTCATGATGCCATTGAGCAAAAAAACAATGTACATAAATATTTTGATAATGTTTCCTGCATTTTTATTAAGTGTCAACACTATTTAAACAGTAATATTAATTGCACCTTAACCAGTTAACATATGACAAGGTTGCAAATGTCTCAAAGTTCATTTTGATCAAAAATAGAAAAAAACAATCTAAATAAAATGTATAATAATATATAAATATACAAATGAATTATCACACATTCATTTGCACATAGTTGCATCTCTAAGCTAATAAAGACAACTGTGTATTATAATTCCCTTCTTGACAGAGTAGAACAGTGAACAGAGCATGTAATAATCAAAATTGTGTTAAAATATATATTTTTAATATTTTGTATATTTTATATAATCCCCCAAATAGATTAATTTATAATAAAAATATATAAAATGTAATACAGGATAAATATTATGTATACATATATATATTAATGAAAATCATAATAACAATTAATAGAGTATAGTAAAACTATCTATGCATTACATACTATTATTATTATTATAAGACTTTTTGTGGAGGTGCTACTTAAACAACAGTGCATGTTATAAATATTACAAATAATAATATTTTATAGAAGTAATAATTATATTAATATGTAATTTATAAATAATAATATTGTACAAATAAGACCAATTATTGTGGAGATGGGGAGTATTCTCAATAACTAAAAGATTTATGAATAAACTGGAATTGTTTGGTGCAAATCAGGATCAGAACTAAAATCATCAAAAAGTCCTCATGATTCCCAACCATAGTGATTTGTAATCTGTGTCCTTTCAGCTCATGCATCAAGAACAGACCACTTTCTTCTCTCATGATCTCTCATTCTCTGTACATAATGAAAATATAAGAGTAAATAGTGCCATAAAGAAAGAGGCCCTGCTTTGGCACTGAGTGGGATTTAATTGACCATATGGGGGCGTCGGAGTTGAACTCTGACCTAACTCCCATGGGAGCACCCTCAAATGATATAATGGACAGAAAGGTGGGCCAGCCACCTAGGTAAAAAAGGATGATACAAATGGGCACATATGTACATTCTATAATATCTGTATTAAATGTAGCTCTTGACATTTCTCTGTCGACTTGCATGTGAGACTGTGTGGTTTCTCACATTCACCTATCGCTGATGGACAGCTCGTGTTCTGAGCTCGCTCAGCAGTCTGTCACTTGATTAGACTCCCCACCATGGCACTGCTTTCCTTCGTTGCCAATGTTCTCTATCCCCCCTCTGCTCATGCATATGTAGAAGCTTAATTTAAAAGGACAACAGTGCTGCCTTAAGATCTGTCTCAAAGAGACAACATAGACTGACACATGAGTACAAAACAATGCAGGCCATTCGGTGTCCAGGGCAGCACTGAATGTGAAGGAGTGCTGGACAGGGGTTTTTGCAAGTCTTTGAAGGGGAAAACCAGAGTTTTGAATTAGATCTCTCTTTTTTTTTCTTTTTTTTTTTTTAGATTAAATGTGTCTTTTTTGTACATGTTTAAATATTCTCTTCTATGGTTTAGTGCACAGACACATGAGCCAAAAATATGAGTTTTGCATTTCTTTGTGTAGAAATTATTAATCTATAAACTTACTATAAAATTAGAAAAACTCTTTATAAACACTTAACTAGGCTACTTAAAGTAAAAGTTCATCCAAAAATGAAAATGTACCCACCCATATGGTTCCAAACCTTTATCACTTTTTTCTTTTGTGGAAAGCAGATATTTGGAAAAATGCTGGCAACCAAACAATTTTGGTTCCCATTGACTTCCATTGTATGGACAGAAACATACAATGGAAGTCAATAGGAATCAAAACCATTTTGGTTACCTACATTCTTCAAAAATTGACAACATTCTTGAAGAATATAGGTAACCAAATGATTTTGTCTACTATTGTCTTCCATTTTATGAACCAAACAACAACAAAAAAAGTCGATGTGAACTGAAAAACTGTTTGATTACCAACAATCCTACAGAAAAACAGTCAGTCATATTGTCTTGCCACAACATAAGGATGAGTAAATGATGACAGAATTTCATTATTTTTAGGATTAACATTATATTCTCCTTTATTCAGCCTTAGACTTAATAACTTATGTTGTAATATTCCTCTTTTGTATGTTTCTTTGTCTAAAAGCACCTGCTGCTAAATTGATGAACATAAGTAAACTTTCCCACGCGTCAAATGCTGCTTCTCATTAACTAACATCTAACTCCTTGCATTTGTTTTAAGAATCAAGACCTTTCTGACTTTATACTGTTCACAAATCAGCAGATGGATCCAGATCTGGCCTACGGTCATCTGTTAACATGAATCTGAGAGTTTCGAGATGACATGAAGCTGTGCAACCTGCAAACTTTCTCCCAGAACACGGTTCTGTTCAGCGTCAGCCATTTCTGCCTTTGAGGGATTAGAGTGATGTCATCAGTAAGGTCTCAACCCTTTTCGTTGTCATCCTGGCTCGGGTCGCCGTTAAGTCCGAGCGGCACAGCTTTTGCATGTGCTATAATTCAGACTGTGACTTTGATGATAATAGCACTAATAATGGTCTGACAGTGACGGATGCTTGCAGGCAATTTGGAGGCCCGTGAAGTGACCCCTGGACCAATCAGAGCACTTCCAGGTTAAATGTGACCCCAGGCAGCCGGCAAAGAGGGAGAAGTGCTGAATAGATGAAGGAGAAGAGAGAGAGAGAGAAAAAGGTGAAGCACTGAAGTGAGGAACACTCCTCAGGATAATAAGTAATTGCTGCTATACGCCATTTCTTCCCCGTTTGGATGCTTCTGCAAGATTCAAAGAGTAGAAACTCTGTCCTCTAACCACAGAGGCAGCTGCATTCGAATCCCCAAGAGCTACACCCGAAATTCTGCCACGTTGCCAAAACCCTCGGTTTCACAACCCAAGACTTTGGCCGCCAAAACAGTTCTCTTAATCAGTCCAAACACCTCCCCGGGCAGCAGTGGGAATGCTTGGCCAGGCCATGTGTTAGACATTAAACGCAATCAGTGACGGCGTTTTTGAGTGCTGGAGAGATTGAGAGGAAGGGAGATCCAGGTTGATAAATAGCAGAGCCACTCAAATGCCCGTCTGTTCACGGGGAGTCTGGGTAATCAAACCGAGGCCTGTTTGCTTTATTTATGCCGCACGTCAAAATGAGAGATTTATCGTTATTGTGAGGCAGCTCTTGATTAGTGAAGAGAATGTGGGAAGCTAACCTGGAAAAGCTCCATTGGCGTTTAACGTCTTCTTGTCAGGATGAGCACAAACCGAACAATGGCTTGCTAGTGAGACGCATGTTGGTAAAGATGGAGAAGTGACAGGGATTAAGCGTTCTTTGTGGCAAAAGCAATTCTCTGCACAGCATTTTCTCATGATTACTGTTCGAAAGCGCTCTCCAACTTGGTTCAGAAACAACTAACATCTGATTGCCATTTATCCTTTAGCGGTATCATCTACAGATGGGAATTGACACCAAAGACAACATGAGCTATGGAAATGATTAAGCAAGACCTCCACAGCAAATAGCTCGGTTTTGGAGTACTATAATTTCAATTTCCTTCGCAAACAACTGTTTCAATATATGCCTGGACAAACCAAATAAACACTTCTGATGTACTTAAGTTTCTTGAAATATATAACCTTTTATCTTTCCCTGCCAGAAACGAATGGCATGTTAGGAATTAGCACAAGGTTCTTCCCTCTAGGTCAACACCGTTCATCGCCGTTTCGGTACTTTTCCATTAATCCTCCTCCATCTCCCTTAATCATACCGCTGGCCTGGCGACTTGAGAGGCGCCAAGTAACACGCAACTTGTCAGATCCAGCAAGGGAAAAATGAATTAAGTCCAGAGGGTAAAGTTGGGATGGAGAGAAGTGTGAGTGGGCCGGGTATTGAGCCCTGGGGCACCCCGAAAGTCATAACTCAGAGCTTAGGTACCGCGGCCCGCCTGAGGAGTTACCGTGTGCCAATTGATTTAGTGTCATCTAAGGTCTCGGCCGCCTCTTACGATTATGTGCCTTATTAAGTGATTCTCTGAGCATGACAGGTTTAGGATATTAGGTAGTACTTTCTGTGGCCCTTTTCAAGTACATGAATTGCCTGCTTTTATTAGTCTGAAGGACAGTGCATCTCAGGCCTGGAATGATTGTGTGAAACCTTTCCTATATAATACTGTATAATAACTATGGCAGTTGCTTTGAAATACTTTCATTGTCCATAAAGCGTATTCCCTCTTCAGTTTTGAGGGTTTTGTAACATCACACGTTTTCACATTTTGAGGTCGCAACCCACTGGACGTCGATGTTTCTACAAAAACTAAACACAAATATTTTAGAACCAAAACATGCTGTAACACCAAGTGAGCGTGTTTCCTTTAGGAGGACATTTCCTTTGGAGAGTGTTTGTTTTCTTTCACCTTTGTTTGATGGAAAGGTTATGCAAACATATATAAAAGAATGATTTTTGTTTGATGTGTGTATATCTGTGCCTGTGTGTGGATGTTAATGTGTGTGCTAAGAAGCCAAAATTGTGAGTTAAATATTGTCAAAGACACTCATTAGCCAAGTGCAACAAGTACAGGGGACTTTTGACCAAAGTTACAACTGCAGGATTATTTTATCAGAAATCACATACACAGAGTTCCCAGAACTCACCAGGAGAAATCTCTTCATCCTCCATGTTGGATAAAATTCCTGAAGTACTAGAGATGCTGTTTACTATGACTCCAGGGCTTCATTCATTACTGGAAATAGACAGAGAGAAACCAAAAAAGATTAAATAAATATTACACTGTCAGTAATGTCAATATATTTCCTAAAAACTGTTTCAGGGGTATAATGGGAAAAATCATCTTTTTGCAGGGTGATTTTATGATATGAATTATCATGAAGAAATGTTTTTGAGCAGCACAACAGTTATTAAAACAGACATTAAAAACTGGACTATTGGCTCATGAAGATTCAGCTTTGCCATTACATGAAGAAATTACATTTTCAAATGTTTTTTAAATGTAGTTTAGTGTTCCTGTAGCTCAACTGGTAGAGCATTGCGTCAGCAAGCAACCTAGCGCAAGGTTGGGGGTTTGATTCCCTGGGAACACATGATAGGTAAAAATTGATAGCCTGAATGCACTGTAAGTCGCTTTGGATAAATGCATAAATTTTAATTTAAATAGAAAATGGTTAGGTTAGTTTAATATTTCACTATATTACTGTTTTTTACTGTATTTTTTATCAAATAAATACAGCATTAGTGAGCAATAAAGACTTTTTTCAAAACACAAACTAAGCCTAACCCCAGAATATTTAATGATAATGTATATACAGATGAGCACGCTTTTGTGTTTATTAATTAATTTAAATTGATCTCTCCGTCAACTTTTAATGCTGTAATACTGTAAAACAGTCAGACTTTCACAACTTCCGTTTCCTTTGTTTTGACAAACTTTTACATTTCTTTTACAGTTAAAATTTAAAACTCAAATTGCTGTTCTGTATCCTGTTTGGTCCCTCAATTCAAATTCAAAAACTGAATTGGAATTTAAAAGGCATTCTCAATTAAATTCTGAATGAGACACAACCCTGAATCTTTTAGTAAAGAGTTTTTACAGCTGAATCTTTGTGCCAATGGACTTTGACAACATGGCATTATGTGCAATTTATGTCAGGATTGGTTTTGTGTGTGTGTTTATGTGCTAGGTTGCATGTGTGAAAAAGAGTGTGACAGAGATTGCATTCATATGTATGACCTTTCTCTTTAGAGGCACCCTCAAGATCACAGTCAGTGTTGACAGAGATATTTCTCCCATGCATTGCAGCGGTGAGGGCTGCTGTCTAAATGCTTACTCACCAGGCGCCGACTGCACAGGCCGCCAGCAGAGCCAGCCGGTGGCCCTGAATGCCCTTTTGCTGACTAGACTCTAGCAGCCAATAAATGGAGCTGTCACTCCTGTCAATCTTGCTTTCCCTAAAACATTCGCCCTATCACGCCCACACATGCCGTCCTGCCCACCTCAATTATATCCCTATAAGGAGAGATTTCCGTGACAGTCCTGCCTCTTGCATGACGGAACACAAAGACAGCCAATCATCTTATTCTCTAGGGTTTGAGAGAGAGAGAGAGAGAGAGAGAGAGAGAGAGAAAGAGAGAGAGAAAGACTTAATGCTTTATATATATATATATGTGTGTGTGTGTGTGTGTGTGTGTGTGTGTGTAGCTTAACAAATCAGCCTCTTTAATTCATGGAGCATATTATTTTGGTGAAAAAAAAAATTTCATAAAATCTTTTATCATAAGATATGATCATGTGATACATCACTAAGCTCTTAGTAATCCAGTCCATCACATGATGTTTCACCATGCTTATAAATGAACATAAAAATGAAGAAAGTGACTGAAGTAGAACCGCTCTGTACCTTCATATTTCTCAAATTCATGAAGTTTCATGGTTAACCTAAAACACAAGGTGAGGCCAGGAGCACACAGCGTACATGAGGTGGCTTAAATCAGAGATTTGGAAAAAGGCCTCAGACCCTCTTTTGGAGGCTGTCTGGTCCAGTTGCATCTTGGTGCTGTATCGCCCTCTGCTGGATGTAAGGTTGATGCGCAGACTCTGTAAAAACAGACAATAACAACGTAGCACAGGTATTATGAATGAATATTTGTTATTTTTAATAGCAATTTTTTTTCCCCAATACATATAATTTGAAATCAGCTTTGATTCTACATGCATGTAAGTAACATATGTTTATATGGCAGAAATAACAATTATAAGATAATACAAATCATGCAGAACCATGCAGGTTTATAATGTAAGCAAAAACAATGAACATGTTAAGGCAATGATTACATGATGTGACAATGATTATAAGGAAATTGTTTAATTATTCCAACTTTTCTTAATATTAATCAATCTTTTTATATATATATATATATATATCTTGCTCATGAAAAGTAGCCTATTTTAATTAATATTTATAATTTTTTCCTCAATACCATTTTCATAACAATACAAATTCTAATTTCAGAAATTCTAATGCAGTGCCATATGATCTTTCAGAAATCATTTTAATATGCTGACTGGTGCTCAATAAAAAATAATTATGAAAAAAAAATTATATATATATATATATATATATATATATATATATATATATATATATATATATATATATAGGAAACTGTAATACATTTTTTTTTGTGTGAACAAACATCTGTTATTGTCATAGTGTCAGCAGATTTCTGATCTAAAGTTTAATGACAAGTAAACTTATTTTTGGCCTATTTAAGTAAAATATCCAACAAAAGGGTCTCTCTAACTCTAACCGCTTCACTGTAGCCTAAAACCAACAATAACAATTCCCTACGGAACCTGTAAAGTCAAAGGATAAGTATGCTTCATGTGATAAGATCAAAATTAGCCTTACTGGTTTATTATTCAGCTAAAAGTTCACACCAGCAAAAATACATTTTAAGAGTTAGCCTTTGTCAAATAAAATAAACTAAATAAAATAGTTTGCCAATATACATTAGCCTATGCCAGTCACTGACAGGTTACCCTTTTAATATAAAACTTTTAAAATAATATTTTTTCTCGAGGTGGATATCTATATGCTTGTCGGCTTCTAGCAAATTGGACTTAGACGTTTGCCATATAGACTATAGGAGCGCGCTGTGGCTCTCTGCCTGAAAAGCTTATCATTTATTTCTCCAAACGACTTTGTCTACACTTTCCTTTGATTACTTTCCTGTTGACTCTATACTCTGTGAAACCTCACCACTGCACGGGTCTCCTCGTATATTCAGAGCCCTGTCGCCGTGTTTACACTTCGCGAGGATAAATCGTATTTTATCCCGCGCTTCAGTCCCGCGCGTTCTGAATGGCGCGAAGGTTTATTTGTTCAGGAGCGCGGCATTTATTTTCCGCCTTGCGCTGTTTGGGCAGATGGCGGGTCTCGCAGCGCCAAGTGGAGTCGGGTGTTTATTTGAAATGGGGCGTGCGGCACGCGAGAGTATCGAGGAGCCCCGCGGACCATGTGTTCCTCTGGGCGCCCTGATTGGGGGACTCGGAGTTGGCAGGCGACCTGACGAGAAACAGGAGACAAAATGGCGGGAGTTTCTCCATGAGCTCAGGCCTTCCACACGGCCTTGTGTCTGCTTGGAAGCGCCTGGCTTCATGGATGGATTCATTTCATGAGATCTCGAGGTCCAGCCCAACACATATTTTAAAATGCTTTTAAGTCCATGTGACAGCACAGTGTAATTTAGTACCATACTTAAGGCCCTGAGTTAAATAACACAGACCTCCAAAATACACCACACTGTTTGGTTCTTCCAAGAAACAGACGATTCAAATAGTTCATTTCATATTTTTTTTTCTTTCAGCAGTTTGAGTATAAGTTAATATTCCAGATGAACCTGCCAGGAAGATGAATGTGACGACTCACAAACACTTGATTTATTAATTGTCAGATACAGTTTGAAAAATAGGTTTTCATCCGTTACTTTACCTTCATTTTCACGTGAATTGTTTCCATATTTATCTTCAGTACCACTGTGATAAATAGAGAAATTGTTAAATTGTTCAGTAGATTAAAAGTGAAATTATGTGTAGCTTTTGTTTGGTATGCATGAAATTCTTTTCTTTTCTACAAAAGTGTTGAATTGATAATCCATGGTTTAAATGATAAATATAGTACTTTAAACAAAAATGTTGGCGGGCAAAACTGTTAACACTTTCTTCATGTGTTGAGGGATCTTGGTGATTGACAGCACACATTAAATTAGCCACACCCCATATGTTTAGCCCTGCCCTGCATTTGTGAACGTCATTTTTAAGAGGAACCAATCAGTAAAGGACCAATCCATCAATGTCAGCTCCTTAGCCATTCAGGGAGAGTATGCTAAACAGCTGCCAACCAATCACGCTCAGTTTCTTCACTCCATCTCCTATATATGCAGCAACCCCTTGCTGTGCTGCATGGTTTGACTGAAATTCTGAGCGAGGTTAGACTCTTAATGATTTGTGCTGCTCTTCGGGTGTTCATGGACTTTAACTGTGGCAGCTGAACGCAAAGGAATATCTTCAGATTGCTGAACTGTAAAGTGAGGCTTGTCATATCCAGCAGAAATGCAGTCACAATCATCACACAGGGCTAACATGAGATCTAAAAGCAGAAACAAAATTGTCATTTTGTGTCCTGTACTTCCAATCATCACAGTTCACCATGTCTTAAAAAGGTTCAAACTAGCACACTCTTTCACATGAACTCTCGCTCTCCCTGTTATCCATAACTGATTCCGAACAGACCAGCAGTATGATTTCTCCACGTCAAGCATGACACTTGTGCCAATAAGTGAAATATGAGGAACAGTTCAAAGGTCTCACCATATGCCAACTGGCTCCTGTGATGTAAACCAAAATCCACATTGCCTGTACTTCCCAGATGCTCTTATGCCCAAATATGGGTGACCATATGACCAATCAGTGTTTCAAAACTGAACCCCCTCATAATTCATTGATTAATAGAGCCAGCTTGACATTTATACACCATGAAGTGTGATTGACTTCATTTATTATTTAATAAGATGTCGTTCAGTGAAAGACAATTGTGTATATTTTGTATATATATATATATATAATTTTTTTTCACACTAATAGAATAGAATAATAATAGAATATGCCAGTTTTGGTGATTGTGATTTCGGCCTTTAAAAATGTTTGGGGTTAAAATACCCTGTAATGATTATCTATTATTATTTTTAAAACATAATACAGTCATAATGTTATATTCTATAAATGTATTTTATTTTATAAGTTTAGAAACCAGTGAAAATTAAAGTTTATTTTTTTATTTTTTTAAATTATTGATTTAAATTTGAAATCATATGACACAGGATGTATAGCTAATATGCACTTAGATAGATAGATAGATAGATAGATAGATAGATAGATAGATAGATAGATAGATAGATTGATTGATAGATAGATAGATAGATAGATAGATAGATAGATAGATAGATAGATAGATAGATAGATAGATAGATAGATAGATAGATAGATAGATAGATAGATAGATAGATAGATGCCAACTCTGTGCTTGAATTAGAAATATGTGGTAGGGTTTACTTGAACACATTTGTTTGACTTTATGAATGCCTTCAGCTTTATGTCATTCATCCATAAATTTGTCTTTCACCATATCAATAAACGATTCAGCACAGGGGAAACAAGGTCAGATTTCTCATGGCAAAAAATGAGAAATATGTAGACAAATCTTCTCAAGGTCAAGTCCTTGAGGACATTAGTGTGCTGTTGTGACCTCGTGGAGGGCTGTGTTTCGGGACAAGCCCACAGTGTTGCGTGTCTCTATCCCATGAAGAGATCTGTGACAGACGAAGGCGAGTTCTTTCATCCGGCGCTTCTTCACTTTGAAGCACTTTGTGAGAGCAGCTGCAAGCGATCTGAAATCTATTAACACCCTCTACTCTCTTAAAAACACATTTCCTGAGGATGTGAAGATGCAGCAACACGTGTGTGTGTGTTCGCTCTATGACCCCACTGTATAATTACATGCAGGAAACATGATGGCATAAATGATGGATTACTACAAGGGTTAAAAATACATCCATGATATCTTTGGGAAAAGGATGCTGCAAAGAGATGCTGGTTTGCTGGTTTTAGATGGTCTCACATCCTGGCCAAGCCGGTCGAATTTCCCAGCCTGGCCTGGCTGAACCTCCAAACCCAGCCAACAGACTGGGTTGACTTAATTAGACCAAAAACAATCTTAGGCCTGTTAAAGGATATAGCTCAGACAAAACTGGAATTTCTGTCATACCCTCAAACCTCTGCGAGTTTCTTTTCTTTTTTTTTTTCTTCTGATGAACACAAAAGAAGATATTTTGAAGAATGTTGAGAAACTTATAGTTGCTTATAGCCATTGACCTCAATAGTATTTCTTTTCTATGCTATGAAGGTCAATGGTAACCAGCAACTGTTTATATCTTCTTTTGTGCTCAGTATTTTAATTTACATTGAGCATAAACGCATTAGATGCTGAGAGTCTGGCTTTTTCAAGTTGACAGTGTAGATTTCCAATTGTCCATTAGATGGCGATAAAGACAAACACAACAATCATTCACCACTCCTTGGCAACTTACACTGATAGCTAACATCTGTAAAATACTCGTGCTTCTAAGAAAACACATTCAGTGACAGTATTAGTATTCTGTAAAGTCTTTACCCAATTTCCGACATTTGTTCCAACTTTTTAATAATTAATGTCAATTCTACTCGATTTCACAGGTTTCTAGCCTACATTCAGCTTGATTATGTACCAATAATTATTTTCAAACTCGTAAATTACTTTTACCAATACAGTCACTGATTTCCATGAGCATTTTTAACACTGCAATATGTGTGCTCAACTATTAGGTATTGTTAAACTCATGATGTCACTTAAAAAATGGACCTAAACCTAAAATAGCCTATACACACTTCCCATTAAATGGATAAAAACATGAAATCTTAATGTTTACACACACACACACACACACTAATATATATATATTGATCTTATCAAAACATAAAAATAGATTAGGCTACAATTGTAATTTCATTATTTGTTGTGGCTGATTTGAAGGGAAGTCCGTAATATTTAAAACAACACCTGCATGTGAATTTTGTGTGTGAATCTTCCTCACTGATTCCTTCATTTTTTGACATTTCATTTTATTTATCTATTTATTATACAAAATGAGCAATTAATCTCTCTCTCTCTCACTCTCTCTCTCTCTCTCTCTCTCTCTCTCTCTCTCTAACATATAAATAAAGAGATTAAATTTGGAGGTTTTGAAAAAGCACAAATAAACAGACCAAAAATGGTAGGCTATTGTGGAGATACACCACTGATGTCAAAAGTATTCACATTCATTTCTCAAGTAGAAGTATAGATACTAGGGTTTAAAAAAGACTTTTGTAGCGGTTGAAGTATTAACTCAAGCTTTTTACTCAAGTAAAAGTGCAAAAGTACTGGTTTCAAAAAAGAAAAAGTAATGTAGGGGAAAAAACGCCATTAAGAACAAAAGCTTAGGCCACGCCACAGGGGTAACTACCCCACCTTAAAAAAACATTTTTCTAAAGGCCATAAGCCATAATGACTATAATGTTATATTAAGTGTTGAACAATTTGGGAAGCTTAATTCGCGAGGATGAAGAGAAAGCACCCATTTGATAAATGATAACTTTTTACGAACCCACCACTGGCTAAAGTATGTCCTTGCTGGAGTGTGATGTGATTTGTGTCATGTGCAGGTGTGATGGATCGATGGATCGCGTACAAACCAATAGGGTGTCGGAATGGCATATGTTTATACTTCTCATCCAACCACAATCAAATTCACTCCATCCGGATGGCGCGATTTATCTGGATAGTTTTTTTTCTTTTTCTTCTTTTTTTTATTTTATTTTATTTTATTTAATGATGACAAGCCGGAATGAAATAGCAGTAACGAACCTATTTTTAAAATGTAAGGAGAAGAAATTACACTTGCGTGAAAATGTAAGGAGTAGAAGTAAAAAGTTAGCTGAAAAATAATTACTCCAATAAAGTATAGATACCCCAAATTTCTACTTGAGTAAGTTACTTGACACCTCTGAGGTACAGTCATGATGAGGAGCCCAAACAGGGGTCCAAACTAAACACAGAAGTACGAGATCAAAAGAAGAAAATGATACATCGCAGGGAGGAAATTAAGAAAGTAAAAGGTCATGAGAGGAAGTAACAGTGTTAGCTGGTTCTGGCCTGCGTTTCCCAAAAATCTTCGTAAGCCTAAAAAGTTCATAAAAACGATACGACTGATCTTCATATTACGGTCTGTTTCCCAAAGGCAGTGCAACTTAAGTAGCACTTCAATATCATCGTAGATTGTAGATCAAACCTGAAGTGCATAGTAAGAAGACAGATTTATGTGGTCTGCCGATTGTCCAGGTAACCACATAAATCTGTCTTCTTATGAATTCTTAACTTGATTCAAGTGCAATGTGATTATAATATAGGATTTGATTGTCCTACTTTATTGTTCACTTTATTATAAAAAATAAAAAAGTTTAATTATTTCCTTTATAAAGAAATACACAAAATAAAAAAATATATGTGTAATATAGGAAATATGCTATAAAGACTCGGGCGTATATATAATGTAGAGTAGGTTATAATATTATACACTATGTAATATAATATAATATAATATAATATAATATAATATAATATAATATAATATAATATAATATAATATAATATAATATAATATAATATCCGAGTTGTCTGGAACGCAGCATTAGGTTAACATTTCAAGTAACTAATTAGGATCCATTATATTAGGTAACATTTTAGCAGTTGACAAACGGATAGCGACTCCTAAAGCAGCACTTTTTACAATCGTTCGTTATTGTTTCACGTGCGTTTCCCAAAATGCACTTACACAGTCACACGTAGCTGTGCTTTAAGTGCTAGCAGTCGCTATCCATTTGTCAAGGGCTGAAATGTTGAAATATAATATAGTATACGATTACTATACAGTAGCCTAGATTAATATTATACTATATATTAAATAATATCTGTTATTTACGGGTCCAATACATTACCGGATTTTGTGCACGTCAGCAAGTCTTTTTTTTTCTTTTAGCTTATCCCTGGTTTTCCCATCCTTTGAAGAATATTTACTACATTACTTCTTTTTTTTTCTTCTTTTTTGTGTGATTTAAGTTAGAAGTGTATTTCTACTTATATTTTTCTACACTTGTCAATCACTTAATTTATAATTTAATATTAAAAAACGATCAATAAAGTGTACAATAAAGTACAACCAAAAGCCTTAATTATAATCACATTGCACTTGAATAAAGGTAAAGGTGCACTCTTTTAGAGATGCACTTGAGAAGATTTTCAAGTACTACTTAAATTACGATGGTTTTGAGATACGGTCCCCAAGTCTCAGACGATTCATGCGATAGTTTTTACTATCAACTTAAGTCTACAATGATTTTGGGAAACGCAGTCAAGAATAGGTGACAACAGGTTGTAAAAACAACAACAGCAACAAAAAACTAATGTCCAAAAAATAACAACAAAAAGCTGTAGCAAGAACAACAACTGAAGTAATACCAGACCAAAGGATCTGCACGTTCCTGCCTGATTTAAGATTAATGGCATTGCTTGATAATAATGCCAGCTTGCCCAAGTGTTAGCTCGCCTTAATAGGATAAGAAAATTTGTAATTAAATATAATAATTTTATATAAGAACGGAATATACTGTGGATTTTGCTTATATTTCATGTTTTACTGTTTAAAAGGTTGTAATTGTAGCCACATGTAGCAAATTGTGCTTACTTTCTGATAGCCTTATTTATTTGTAGAATGAGATATGGTGGGCTGTATGCATAATGTTATTTGTTGCTATTTTTGTCAGGTCTAAATTTATAATCATTACTAAATTAAACCTCTAAATTTAACCAGAACATTTGGGTAACTAATTATTATTAGCCTGTATGCTTTATTTGGGCTAGTGGTAATGAACAGGTCAGATTTGGCTGGCATGAGCCGAAAAGAAAGAGTCAAATGTGATTGGGTGTTGAAGTTCACCCACGCTTTCACAAGTCAACGCCCAGTTTTAATGTCTGCGACCAGTCACGCTTCGACAAGTCCTCAGTAGGCGGAGCCTCGGCTTCGCGATTTTCATTGGCCCACGGCATCCAATGGCAGTTCAAGCCACACCCTCTTTTTGTTACTATTAAATATATTCGCATTTATGCAGAATATTCAATAGGGAACAAATCTGATTGGTCAACATTCACTCTTCTCTCTCCAATAGAGAATCAGCATTGTTGTCGTATTGTCATTCGGTCTTAAGAGAGAAATTACTCAACAAATCCTCAAATAAAATAAATAAATAAAAACATTTATTAGATAAATGACAATTTTGTGCACAAGTACTTCCTGAAACCATGGTTTTAAAAATTAAACCACAGAATAGTTTATTTTATTAGAAAATAAAATATAGCCTTCTGAAATGTCTTTGACATTTTTTATAAACATTTTAAATGATATTTTCCTACTTCTAAACTACAGTACATGTAGTGTTTAGTTGTGGCTCGTCAGAAAATTATTAATATTATAGTGGACTCAATTTCATAATATTGCACTTTCTTTATTAAAAAAACTGCAAAATATTTTGTTTATATATATATATATATGCCTAGTGTAACAGAACGCAGTCATTTATTTTTTCACAACAGGTTGTAAAGCAAAACAAAAATACCAAAACTGACAAAAGACAAGTTTAGATAATAAAGCTTTGACATATGACCATTTAAATGAGAGGCTATGCTGAAAGGAAACATAACTGTACCTCTTCTAAACAGAACAGCAATATTTGCAGAGGTTAAATAGAATTGCAATTGCTTTAAAGCTGATTTGGAAATAGACAGGTATTTGTGCATTGGCTGATATTTGGTTCAGAGCCCAGTGAGCAAATATGCCTTTTATATCATTTAAAAAAAAACACACACACAAATGACCTAATTTACTCTTTGACAAACAAATATAAATACACCAGCACTAAACGTTAACTACCATGTGCACTACTTTAATAATTAATTACATTACAACTCATTAAAAATAAAAAACGAAATTCCCTTGCAATAATTTACAGGTTCCTTCAGAGGTCATGGAGAAATGTTATTTTAGAATCGACCACTTGATCTGCTCCTTTGCTGATTGTAACACCTGAAAAATAAAACAAGGTGTATTAGTCAAATCAACAAAAAAACTGTACCACAATGACAACATATATGCAATTCAATATGAAATAAGGTGAGTTGTTAATCAGTTAATATAATATATATTGTGAGTATTAATATTTCATTCTGAAGCAAGGCAATATAGGTGCAAAACACTATTTTAAAACAATAGATAGATAGATAAAATAAAATAAATTAAAATCATTATATTTTGATAATGCCAGATGCCATAAGGAGGTGTACGCAACAACAAAAAACGTTTTGCATCGGTTTTTATTAAGTTATGAAATCACAAATTTTGAATGTTCATCTAAAACAAAATATAAAAAAAAGTGTAAAATATATTTCATAAAAAAAAAAATAGTATATGAAATAAAATATAACAAATAAAAAGGTCCTGCTTATGGGAACAGTAAAGGGACATTTAATTCTATCATTTTGCAAACATTAAGGGGATGTTTCTTTTGAATGTTCTCTAAAACAAGACCATGGATGGAATCTAACTAATGTTTTGTGCTAACGTTTTCAGAACATTGTTAAAGACCAGATAACATAATGATACCGGGAAAACATTTGTTCATAGGTTTGAGAGAATCTTGCCAGAACGTTCTGAGTTTCCTGATAGCGGGGATATTACTATCGTAATAAAAAAACTCCCCAACCACACACTAACAATTTCATATTATGGCCACAAGGGGGCATCTGAAGACCACATTACGATCCGAGCTTCTTAACAATTGCTTCCATCTACTGTGACGGCTTTTTATAATTAAACTTCCCTTTAGATTAGTTTTAGTCCATTATCTATGATATTACACCTCTGTTGTCACTCAGATATAATGTATCAAAGATTTAAACTAAAGGCTGAATAACATATTTCAGTATCTTCAATGCACATGCCTGCTCGCCTCAGCATGCATATATATGTGTGAGTGTTCATGCACTTACATTAGAGGTGAGAGCCAGTTTTTCAGTGATGTGCTGTCAAGGTTAGAGTTAGTGGTTAGAGCGAGACTAAAATCAGTCCAGGCGTTAATGACAGAAGACAGAAAGCAAACCATTTCAGACCTTTTTAACAAGTTTTGAACTGTAAAAGTGTTTTATGCAAAGATGTTAAAAGAAGGGAAATGCCTTATTACAGTGTCTGTGTGTTTGCGATTTTCTATGTAAGTTCATTATGTGTTCAGTACCTGTGCCACACTCTGTTCTGATAATGGGCTGTCATCTGCCTGCAAAAAAGCCAAAAATAAAAACAATTACATTTAAAATAATAACTAACCAACATAAACTACAAAAAACCAAGCCAAACATATCATGCAATTTGTTTGAAGCTGTTACTGTATGCCAAAGTAAAGGTTAAAGGTCACCAACACACTGTAACTCCACTGCTACTAATGTTAAACATCACTAATGACCAAAAACAGTGTCCCAAAGCTGTAGCAAGAACACACAGAGGACATTTGAAGTAATAACAGACCAAATTATCTGCACATTTCTGCCTGATTTGAGATTAATGGCATTGCTTGATAATAATGGCCGCATTTTCTGTTGTCAATTAAGCAAATGTTTAGTAAATATACCCATGTATTCTTTTGATTATGTTTATTATGTATATATTGGACTTATTTTAGCCATCAGTTTTTTTATAGATATTATATAAAAGTCCATACTGGTCGATCACTACACCAGAACAAGAAAATCATTAAAACTGAGTATAAAAAAAACATCTAGAAGATCACAGAATAAAGTTATGCCCCAGCTGCTAAAATGTATTTATATGGTACTTCTAATATAAAGTAATACATCAAATTTTGTGAGTCTAAACAAACAAACAAGTAATTAAGTACAGTCTATTCACTGATAATTCATTGAAATGTCACTAGTGTAAAAAAAAAAAAAAAAAATTCCAATAAATAAAATAAACACTTCAAGATTTATTAAAAAATACATTTGTCTGAGGTTTGCATTTTTGTTTTAAATTTTAAATGTTATTTATGCTGACATTTAAAATAAATATGAATAATATGAAAATTATAAAAATCAATAAATACAACCTTAGTGGGGCAACATATTCCCACAGATGACACCCTAGCAATGTCCATTTGTACTGGATTCACATATTATACATTGCAATTTAAAAATATAATAATTAATAAAAAAAAAAAAAAAAATGCAAATCCACTTTACTGGAGCAGGACCATTCTGAAAATCAATGACAATGACAATGACAAAATAAAACGTTCTCCAGCTGCTACAATGTATTAATGGATAATACATTTCCATTTTTACTGCTAAAAAAAAAAAAAAAAAATTCTTTAAAAAAATATTTCTAGTATATACTGACAATATACATTTGCCTGTGATTAGATCTTTAGATAGAATTTAAAGATTCATTTAGTGGTACTATTTATTTGTATTCTATTTTGTAATGCATTCACTTTTTATGTGAATTTTAACATTTATTTTAAGGGTGGATTTTAGTAGGAGATCCCCCGCCCCCCTGCACAGGAGTAAAAAATAAAACTCATAGCAGCATAAATCAGAAGCGTGGTCTGAGGTCAGCTGCGTTGAAATCATGCCGGTCTTTGATTGAGAGAGTTTATGCGAGCGTAACTCAAAGATGTGACTCAGTGTCTCCCACTCCGCAGCGAAAGGTTTATGGTCAGATGTCAGCGAGACGCTTTTTTAATATTGATCGCCCGCCTGGGTTACAGCTGTTCCTCTTGTGAGTTTCACTCACGCTTGTGCATGCCATGCAGTTACCTGTCCACTCTCTCACCCTCGTCTCTCTCTCTCTCTCCTGTGTCTATCCAGCTCTAAATCAACGGGAGAGAGAGGGAAGGGAGGGAAGGAGAGCTACAGTAGCTGCCGCCTCTCTCCTTGGCCCTCCACGTTACCAGTGATGTAATCAAAAAGGACGAAGCCATACGCTTGCTCCGACAAACACTGACAGGGCAAGAGAGGGGGCATTTAGTCTGTGTGTTTGTGTATGCAAGTGAAAGGGACACATTAATTATAGAATAACAGAACGGATCTTCTGTTTAGACAAAAAAAAGGGCAACTTCCTGTCAAGCTGAAATGATTTGCCGAGGTAGTTATAAAGACAGGAAGCAGTGATTCGAAGTAAAAAAAGCAAGCTAGAAACTAGAAACTGCTGACTTGCAGTACTTTTGTCACATCTAACAACTGTCTGGTGTATAATAACAAGCTGTCAGAGCAGAACCCATAAATACAGGAAACAAACACTGTCAGTTCATTACACAATGATATGTGCTCTTCTATACGGTCTCTTACCCTGTAGTTGACCTTTTCAATGACCTGCTGGGGGTCACTCTCCAGGATCACCCTGTAACATGTCAACGGGCAACACATGAATGTAGAAAAACGTTAGTTTTACCACACAAAATTGTCAGCGTTGACATTTTTTAAATAAAAGCGACCCTCATGATAATGATAAACTCAGTCAGTCTGGTTATTGAGTATATACAATTTCAACTAAAATATTAAAGGGATAGTTAACCCAAGAATAGTTTTGTGCGCAAAGAAAACAAAAATTGGGTGTCAGTCATGACAGGACCACGCATGCTGACGTAGAACCCGGATGCACTGCACCTGGTTCACAAGCAGAGGAATGCACATGCATGTGTCGTTGCACTGTCATGTCTTAAGAAATGTGTTATTTTTGTTTTCAATTAGTACAGAAAGTATTCTCATAGCTTCATAAAATAAGGGCTGAACCTGAACCTTTGAATTTTAACAATTTAACCTTTTAACCCTAACTACCTTTCTGGGTCTTGAACATGTCAGTTGTGTTTCTGTCTATGGAGGGTCATTTCGATTTCATCAAAAATATCTTAATCTATGTTCTGAAGATGAACGAAGGTCTTATGAGGTTGGAACGAAATGAGGGTGAGTAATTAATGACAGAATTTTCATTTTTGGGTGAACTAACCCTTTAAGCATGGTTTTCCACATTGACCGTAATAAGTTTCCTGAGCCCCAAATCAGCATATCAGAATGATTCTGAAGCATCATGTGACACTGAAGACCGGAGTACATTTAAATTCAACTGGACTGTGCAGGTTCTAAAAGAGAACAGTGTTACTCACCCTCCATCGATGATTTCATCCACCACTAGGAACACTCCATCCATATTATCCAGCAGAGTCCTTTTCTCCACATTCTTCCTGTTGGAGAAGAACCAGACATCTGAGCACACAAGTGTTCTTCTGTAACATCCCGCGCTGCACTTCACCAGTTTCTGTGGTTACCACAGGAGGCTTGATGCCAAGAATTCTGGGAATTCTGACATGGTTAAGCCTATAGGCAGCTAGAACTGCATACAGTGTCAAAACTGTTCTTAAAAAGATACAATGTTGTCCGAATATCACTAGGCCTCAGATTTCATATATAACCTTTCAAAAGTTTGGGGCTGGTAAGATTTTTTAAAGTTTTTTGATAGAAGTTTATCATGATTACCAAGGCTGCATTTATTTGATCAAATATTATAACTTAATATGTAAAAAAAAAAAACTTTTTTTGTTTTTAACAAAAAATTTTGTCCTGTGATGCAAAGTTGAATTCTCAGCATCTTTACTCCAGTCGTCATGATCCATCACAAATCATTCCAAAATAATGATTATCTGCTCAAGAAGCATTTCTTCTCATTATAAATGTTGTGCTGCTTAATATTTTTGTGGAATGACTGATAGATTTTATTCAGACAGTCTTTGATGAAGACAGAACTGCATTTACAAAAGAACTGCATTTATTTAAAAACAGAAATCTATAGTCTTTCCTGTCTCTTTTGATCAATTTAATGCATCCTTGCAGGATAAATGTATTCAGTTCTTTAAAAAAACACACATCCCACTGAACCCAACATTTTGAACAGTGATGGTATATTAGAGCATGAACTCACCTCAACATCTGACTGAGAGACTCAAACAAGCAGTTCAACACTGCCATCAGCATGAGCTGAGATCAGACAAATACAGGAAAAGAGAGACACATCAGCTGACGTTTTGTTAGTTGTGCATCCTCTTTCACAAACAAAACTGCACAGATATCAAATAGTGTCCAAAACTGACCCGCTCTCTGTAATGGTCAGAAACAAGTGACAAGATTGGAGTATGGACAACACTTCAGCCAATCACAGGCCAGCTCATCTGTATACAGGACTTACCTCATTCTCCTGAGGGCTGCCAACTACATAGAAGAACAAGTCAATGCTGCTCTTGTAGACTATCGTCATTCCCTCTAAGAAGGCTATTTCATCTGTGCAAACACAAGACATAAATCCAACAAGATTTACCATTTATTCATAAAAATATGTATGTTCAATTACCTGTTAGAGATATAGAACAAACATTTACCAATCTAAATAACCATTTTTTTTTTTTTTTTTTTTTACACTTTTGGGTACAAGAGATAAATAAATATGACTCTCAAACTGCTACTAGGTGGCGCTAAGTTTATTACCACAGAAACTCCAACGATTGAAAGCAACAGACAGCACACAAAAAATACCACATACTTTTTCAATGCCAATTGAAGATCAGTTTCGTTTGTACTAGGAACACTGATCCCAGGACAGTGTTTTACTTTGAGACACTGTGTTTACAGGACCGGGTGTGTCTGATTACTGAAAGTTTCATGTGAAGTTTAACAACTGCAGGTCAAAATAGCTTTTTCTGGCCCTTTTGCCCTAAATCTCAGTATGTCTGAATATCTGGTTGAAGAATAACAACAAACTCCAAGAAATTTAAACAGACAGGACAGTTTCACATTTCTCCGGGTTCACCTTTAAGAGACAAATACAGGTGTGTATTTTGACCATGTTAAACAGTTAACACCTAAACAGGTGAAAGGATCAGGGTGGTTTTGTTGTCCCGGTGTCATCCTCCTTCACCCCACAGGGCAAGTGACAGAAACATTTATGAACTCTAGAACAGGTTCTCCACCCAGTTTTACAGTAATCTGACCTGCAAACCCCAGAGGACTCTTGCAAATGCAAGTTCCAATGACCACTGTAAACTAGTTACTTGATCAGGGACTGATCTGGGACACTTATTATTTTACTTTGAGAGGGGTTGTGGTCCTAATCGGCACAATCAAATCTCTAAACTTCCTTGAATTTACTACGAAACATTGATCTGAAGAGCTTGAGTTGGAACATAAAGCAGCCAATCAGGTCTACTCACTACAAGCAGTACATCTGGCAGCATATTGATTAGTAAAAAGCAACGTACATTAGGAAGTATTAAATAATGAACTTACTGTCAGCTTTGTGTGTTTTGTTGAAGACGTTATTTTCAAAATTCTTCTGCTCTTTCATCGAGGGATAGAGTTCTGGATCATAGTACTGAAACAGCACAGGGATCTTTTGTTATAGTACATGACTATGTAGGCCTATACATAATGCTTAACTCATATTTCCACTTTTTCATGTCTGCACATGTTTGTTTTTTTCTTCATAAAATGACTACACAAAAGAGGAGATCCTCCAAAGTTTATTTCCAACACTGTTCTAACAAACATGCTTGTAATTTCCTTTAAAAAAAAAAAAATCCCCAAAATAAATGT
The DNA here is from genome assembly GCF_003368295.1 of Carassius auratus. Taxonomy (NCBI): domain Eukaryota; kingdom Metazoa; phylum Chordata; class Actinopteri; order Cypriniformes; family Cyprinidae; genus Carassius; species Carassius auratus. The sequence goes on along the minus strand of NC_039270.1, from coordinate 9,583,318 downwards.
CTTTTTTTTTTTTTTAATTCCAGATTGTCTGGTGAAAGTGTGCTTAATTAGTGATGGCGCTTAACCCTGCCAGAATTCACATTTCTATAGAAGCAAGATTTTGCACCTCAATCGATATAAAGCAGCATAAAACTTCATTTAATATTTGTTGAAAGTTCAAATATTATTGAATGGCTAATGGTTTAACAATTGCATTGTTTTTTAAAATAACCCAAATGTCTAGAGTTCAAGAATATGTTCATCTTTGATGACAAGAATGAATATTTTAGAAGGGTACATGGGGCCTGTTCACCTTTGAAAGAAGTCTGTTTCCATCGTTGTCTAAGATGAAAACAGCCTTCACAGTGTAGAGCGAGGGTTCCTGGTTAAAAATAGGTCAACGTTATTTTCCAAACATTCAACATTACTTTTTTTTTTCATATCTCATATGTCATAAATAGCCTACACCCTTGAAATGATACAGTTACATGATACAGACAGGAAAAAACTATAAAAAGAGAAAGTTGTTGGCTCCCAAATGACTGGGTCCGTCCGGGCCAAAGTTCTGTCATGCACTGACTACCACTGATTCAAAGTCTGAGTGTATCACAGAACTTGAGCCAGGCGAACAGAAGGAGAAACCTATCATCTGAGCATCTTTTCAGCCCATCTGGTTGGAATACAAGAGAGTTCTGTCTCGATGTGGACCTTCAGGGCCCAACAATTAATCTCTATCATCTATTTCACTGGAATACTTGCACTGGAAATCCATCTTTTAAAAGTGTTACCATCGACCCTCTCACTCGTATAAACTGTTATATATAACAATAAAAACATGCAGCATATCTTCACCCATGGTTACTTCCATGAAAGGGCTCATTTTGTGTTCCTTAAGATTATGTGTAAACAGTGCAGATCCTTGTATTTTTTTTTTACAAGGAGAGTAATGAATGAAATTTCTGTAAAACGGTCGACATCACCTTTTTAATTACAAAATGTAAAAAATATATTCCAATATCAGCTATTCAGTGTTTCAGATGACACAGTACATTGTATTAAAATGAAAAAAGCATAATGTGTGTGTGTATATATATATATATATATATATATATATATATATATATATATATATATATATATATACATATATGTGTGTGTGTGTGTGTGTGTGTGTGAGTGTAGAAAGTCATTCTACGTCTTGTATAGTGTTTACAATCTTAAAGAAATAATAAAAAAAGCTATAAAAAGCACTTATTTCAGTCTAACGCCGCTATGTATTTTTTTTTTTTTTTTTTTTTTTTTTTTTTAAAGCTACTGTATTAATCATTTGCAATTAGTACTGATCCATATAGGTCAACCCATAAGAGTATTAAAATGTCCATGGCAAGCAATGTCCCTGATCTCCTCCAAGTGTCCACCTGTGGAATCAATCACGCGCTCCGCTCCTGCAGAGACGCGTCGAGGACGTGGCATCCACGTCCCACTTTAAAAACCTACATCTCACACGAGAAGACGGAAAAAAACTTTCAGGACAAACTAACCACAAGTGGAAAATGAATATAAACAAATCCGTAGTGCACGAGAAGCGAGAACACATTACAAAGGCACTAAAATGTATGATCCGTTCATAATCGAAAAAATAAAAAGAATGTTATGGCTTGCGCCCATACATTTTCATTCGCTAGCAAAGAGAAACCGGATCTGTTTCTGGCAACAACAATTTCGTTTTGGCAATGATAAAAACATGCACGAGCGTTGATAATTCCAGACACGTCATATTTTCAGTAGTTCACAATTGTATAGCTTCTTAAAAATACTGTTTCAACTTAGCACGCGAAGGCTTAGAATAATAGGCTATAAAGAGTAAACTGCTGCTGTCGAAAACATATTTTTCTATTGAGTCAAAGACACAAACTGCGTACAAGCTACCAAAGCCAGTCGATCTACTATTTCAACGTTTATATTGAGTGAAGAAATTAAAAACAGCGATTAAAGGGAACACATAGCCTACCAGAGCCGCGGAGTCCATGGTGGTAGCGCAGTGTTGACGTGGACAGCTTTGAGCTGTCATAGCGCTCCTAAAACCCTCTGACTCACAGGGGGCGTGTCTGCAACTACAGCCCTCGAGCCGCCATGTTGGCTCAAACCCACCATAGAGTTCTACTTCAGCAGCGCTACGGTACAGGAGCCACAATGGCGGCTTCCACTGCACGCTCTGCTGTTCGCTTGATTGTGAAGTCTTGAGAATTAAATTTTGGGCGTCATTTTGTTTGCTCTAATGAGTAACTCGTTTCACAAGTAAGTTTCATTACGCAATGATATGCAATGAATAGATAATGAACGGCTGCTGTAAGCAAATAAATTAAGTAACGTCACCTCTTACCAGCGCGACAGGGGGCAGCAAAGCTGAAAAGGTTCAGGGATCAGGGGCGAAGCTTGCTTAAACACCGCTTACTGTAAATACACTCATTAAAATGTCACATAATAGTAATAATAGGATAATAATAATAAGAAGAATCTGTAAATAATTTCCTCCCTAGTTAACCCAAAATTACAAAAATAAATAAAATAACTTAAGTTGTTCCAACCTGCATGCATTTCTTTTAAATAATGTTGATAATCAAACAGTTAAAGGTAGCCAATGACTTCCACAGTAAGAAAAAACTGTGAATGGCTATCATTAAAGGGATAGTTCACCCAAAATGAAAATTCTGTCATTAATTACTCACCCTCACGTCATTCAAACCCATAAGACCTTTGTCCATCTTCGGATCACAAATTAAGAAATCATTTTGAAATCTGAGAGCTTTCTGACCCTCTATAGACAGCAATGCAACTACCATGTTCAAGGTCCAGAAAAGTAGTAAGGACATCGTTAAAATAGTCCCCGTGACATCAGTGCTTCAACCTAAATGTTAAGAAGTTACAAGAATACTTTTTGTGTGCTAAGAAAACACAAATAAGCCTAGCTTTATTCAACAGTCTCTTCTCTTTTGTGTCAACGCATGTTTCCAAGAGTTTTTTTTCTTCTTCTTAGTTTTGTGGTCCAGAGATGGTCTTGTTGGTTTGGTACAACATGTATGCAATGAAAGAAATTGTATTTTTGGGTCAACTGTCCCTTTAAATATTACCGCAAATTGCATCATTTACCATCGACCAATATATTTAGCCCGTATGCACATGTGTACCAAAATAGTTCAAAGTAGGTTTCATTTTATTCTTGTCAGTTATTCCGTGGCACTAGTTTCATGGTCCAAAGATAAACACGAAAGCTCTAGAAAACACATCTGATGTGTTATTGGAAAAATCTGCAATCTCTTCCAAACACGGACTCCAGCCGAAAGAAAACAGAAAGTCTCCTCACGTGACGACCCGTGGGGAGGAGACCAATACTTTCCACCGCTTACTTCTGCCGTATAAATACACTCCGCACTGTTATAGAGCATGTGAAGTGGTGTGATTCAGGATCAGCTCACTCAGGAGGAGTATCCCGCTCTCACAAAACCTCTCATCCGCAAACAAGGTAGTTTTATTAGCCACAGCTTTTATAATATAAACATCAGCTATTGTCAACAGAGAACAACGTTATAGCCTACTGTTCAGTTTAAAAGATTAATCCATTTAAAATATTCAAGGCAGCCGAAGTTGTATTTTATCAGTGTAACGATGTTCGTGCCGTGCGTTAGCCTAACTGTAAATGTGTGTTTCATCGCTATTGATCCTGCTTGTCACATGTAGGCAATGAGTTATGAAAGGGGGGAAACAAGCATGTTTTGCAGTATTTTATTACTTAAAATGTGTATCTTATTATTATTTTTATTTATTTTTTTCTTCAGAATAAACCCCAACTCTAACACTGTAGTGTTTATTTCATGAGAAAGGTTTTGGTTAAATCTTGGGGTGACTCAGTCGCCTGTTGCCCGGTTATGAGGAAAGAAAGTGTGTCAGTGGGAGTGTCACGAGTCGATGATTGCAGTTTATGATCTTGAGTGTTGTGCTCAAGATAACAGAACATTCGAGAAGTTGCGCGTGTCCACCCTACAATTGTTCATCTAGGATATGTTTGACATTTTGACAGCTGGGTCACAGCTGGAACGCTGTATTGACCAATCAGAAGCCAGCGACTCAACAATGCGTTTAATACGTAGTATAATTATATTGTACACTAGTTAACAATGCTACTACTCAATAGCCTTTATGACTAAAATATGGTTTCCATTTATAATAAAACATTTTAAGTGTTTTATATATATATATATATTATTTTTTTTTTCTTTTTATAAAAGCATTATAGGCTAAGCTACATTAACTGAGAATGTGTGAAACTTAACATTCTTATATCATTTTTCAATTCTGTTTCAGGATTTTGTGTGAAATGTTTCTCTTTTTTTCTATGAACTAAAAAACAAAAAAACTTGAAGTTTTTCTTCATGGAGAAAGTTTTGAAATTCTAAAGCTGGATACACAGACACAAACACGCTCATATTCAATTTGAGACTGACTTGGCTCATTCTTTGCTCTTGGCACTGGTTTGGGCCATGCCGGACCTGAAGAAGTACCTCACGGAGGGCCTGATCCAAGTAGCTATTCTTCTCAGTCTGGCTGGGAAGCGTGTGGACGTGGATCCCTACCTTGCCCCTTTTAGCGAAATCATTCTGGGCCCAAATTCAGCTCTAACTCGGACTCAATTCCACAATCTTGGAAACATCCTGGATGGATATAACCTGCACCCAAAAAGTGCAGATCTGGATGGGTTCTTCACAGCTCGCAGGCTTCTGAATTGGGTTCGCTCTCTAGACCGCCTGCAGGTGCCGGCGGCGGAGCTGGAAGCCTGGTTGGTCCACAGGGAGCCGGACAATGGGGTCTCCATTCCAGCTCAAGTGGGTCTCCTTGAGGAAGGTGGAGGACTTGCAGATGTGGAGGAACCCTCAGAGCTGAGCATGAGGTTGGGAAGTGGAGGGGAACTGGGTTATGACATAGATGAGGATCAAACCCTTAGAGATTTGGGGCACATGCCTAGAAGCCTTGACCATCCAGAAGACGATGAACCCATTAAAGAGGTAAGCTGTGAAGTCAGTGAAAATGTTCAAAAATGTTCGTCTATTTCTGTCAATTACCTGTTTTCTGGTTTGTTACATAAAAGTTCAAGTAAATAGTCGAGGAAGGAAAGTTGGTGCTATCACCCTCCATGCAAGGATATTTGACTGTCACATTTAGTTTTTCTTTTTAAAGCTTCTAAAAAGCTATAACAAGAATAAAATAAAACATAATTGTTTGGAGAATATATATAATTATATACACTGCCTCTCCAATGTTTGGGGTCAGTAAGACTTATTTGAAAGAAATTTAAGAATTTTATTGAGCAAGGCACATTAAATTGATCAAAAGTGACAGTGAAGTACATTTATTTTCAAATAAATGCTGTTCTTTTGAGCTTTCTATCATCAAAAAATCTTGAAAAATATGTCTCATGACTAATTCAGCTTTGCAATCATAGAAATGACTTGCATTTGAAAATATAATCAAATAGACAACTTTTTTTAATTGTAAAAATATTTCATAATAGCTGTTTTTAGTATTTTGAGTGGCAGTGTAAAAATATTTGTACATTTATTTGTGCACCACAATTCTTATCTCCAATAGCCATGCAAAATTAGCTGGAAATAAGTTAATGCACATACAAAATTACTTTAAAGAAGACTATACACTATACATCACGATATGCATTCATTCAAATATTGTTAAAACATAAGTAACTTAACAATATCAAATAAAACTCATTTCACTAATAGTAATTCTGTAAACACACACCCAGACAGAAGTGTCTGTATACCAGACATGTCTGGTCTGGATATGCAAATGGTTTGTTATTTAGTAGGGCAAACACATGTGTCCCTGTCTTTGTCCTGAGGCACAGCTGAGTGTTAAGCAACTTCAAGCATCTGCTCCTTCAGCTTGGCTGGAGTTCCTCTCCATGCGTTACTTAAAGCTGCGGTAGGGAACTTTTGACGCTCTAGCGGTTAGTAAACAGAACTGCTTGCGTCTTGCGGAAGAACATCGTAGCCGGAACTACTTCTCTCTGTTTATGTCTATGAAGAATCACAAAGGTACTGGGTTACTCCGCCGCGGTACCCCCGAAGCAATCTAAAATAGTCAGAATATAAACACTTATTATAGGTGCACCCTAGTGATTCAGGACAAGCTAAAAACACGGTTTGGAAAATGGATTCATGGTGTACTCGCTTATTATATACATTTTTCTACATTTTGAACACAAACAAAGTTACGGACCGCAGCTCTGATTGGTTGTTTCTTACCGGGGACGATGTATTTCTGCAAATGGCAATAGGACCACTGGGAGGAGCCAGAGGAGCTTGATTTTTTCACAGATTATCTTTCTCATATTCTACTGTCAGGACATAATGATAGGTTTAACAAGTATGTAAAAAATAGATTTTTACAAAAGTTACCTACTGCAGCTTTAACCGTTGCATGTTGTTTTTTGTTCTACTGACCATGAGAGGTTCTTGAGACCCAGATTATTCTGGGTAATGGGGGTAACACATGATGGCTGGCCTGTATACTAGCATGTTATATACGTTTCTATATTGTAAACACAACTGGAGCTAATGATTTTCAGACTCAAGAATAAGTAGAAACACTCCAAAATAAAATCAAAAGCATATAAAACACTTTAGTGACAAAGTGAATAGTTCACCCAAAATTGAAAATCTGCTAAAAAATGTACTCACCCTCAGGCCATCCATGCTGTGGATGAGTTTGTTTCTTCATCAGAAATGATTTGGGGAAATTGAGCATTGCATCACTTGCTCACCAGTGGATCCTCTGCAGTGAATGGGTGCCGTCAGAATGAGAGTCCAAACAGCTGATACAAAACATCACAATAATTCACACCACTCCAATCCTTCAGTTAACATCATGTGAAATGAAAAGCTGTGAGTTATAAGAAACAAATACATTATTACGGTAGGCGTTTTAACTGTAAACCACTGCTTCTGGCTGAGTAAACTACTCATTTTTCGTGAGTTAAACTGCAAACACTGTCCAGCAGACTATTTAGTGTGACTGTGAGCATCTGCCTGGCTGTGCACACACATTATTGACATCTGTGAGAAGCATCAAGCCACTTTCTTTTGCTTTCTGCGGACATGCATCAACTCAATGAGATAGCTAGGGAAATTTCAAATGAATGCTTTTTACTTTCTCTTCCTCCAGCTGGCTTTGTAACAGAATAAGATAGCAGTTAGTGAGTCTGAATTCCCCTTGAGTAAGGACCCTGTACTTAGAAACAGTTGCCATGCGTTTGTCAAGTCCTCACATGTGCAGACCAGATCAGATTTGACAGGTTTCCATGCACATGATCCACAGGGCTATTTCTGAACCAAGAGCCAGTCAGTTTGTTAGTGTGATGTGTAGAAAAGCCTGCAAATTCGGCCCTATGGCACATTTGACCAGTACTGACGGGCAGCATGGTGTTGCTGGATCAGACTGTTGACTATTTTTTCTTTAGGGATTATTAGAAGCATTCAGTTAGGAGAAAAGGGATCCTTCCTCACACACTTGAACATCTCTAAAATGATTAGTTAACAGAAGTTAAATTCAGTTTAGCTGAGGGTTGGAACACACAATTTTGTGATAGGATTCTTTTGATTATTTAATTGATGAAATGGATATTCATTTTGGGATTTTCTAAAGATTACCCGACAATGTTCTTAAATGATACATGTTTTAAAACATTCATTTAAATTGTTGTGAGATGACGGCAAATTAGAGCTACAGCGAAAAACTAGCTTCACTTATCACTTATTGTAAAAAAACGATTCAGCAATGTATCTATGACATACGATCAAACTGGTGGATAAATCAACATTTTTTTTTTACTGTGTATATTTGGTCTTTTCAACATCGTTAAGATGTTATTAGACTTTCTTGAGTCAGTCATTGAACTATTTGTTAAGTCAATTTGCTTTAACACTTTGGTTCATTATGAGCGAGTCACTGAATCATTCATTCAACCAATTTTTTTCAAACACATTGATTAATTCAGGAAAGTACGGACCCCCGCACATGACATGCAAGAAAAAATAAATAAATTGTGCGCACAATTTACTAATTCATTCCCTCAATGTACTAAAACGTGCACACGATTACTATTGCATTCCCTTGATTTGCTAAATCGTGTGCACGATTTATAAATCGACTGAACGAAATAGTCAATCGAGGGAACGTTTTAGTATGCACGTTTTAGTACATTGAGGGAACGAATTAGTAAACTGTGTACCCGATTTAGCCTAATATTTTTTTATTTTTTCCTGCATGTCATGTCATAAGAGAAAAAGGCTTTATGAAGTAGTCATTGTATCATTTATTTAACTTCCTCATTCAAATTAATAAATATTTGTATCGAAAGGAATCAGGTTTTATCAATTACTGAAATAAACTTTTTTTCTTCAGAATTGCAATTTCTAATTTCTCAACAAAAAAAATCTTAATTTTTAGTTTTGAAAAAAACACATATGGATCACCGTAGTTCAAACGAGGGCATCTTTACTTGACCAGGCAGGCTTGTTGTGACCCCAACTTGAAGTTTGACCGCTGTTAGAAATGCCTGAGCATGTGCTGGCTTGGCGTCCAGCACCAGCATGGCTTGTTTTGTAATCCGAGAATTTTCTTGTGCAATGCCTGTTTACCGGCTACTGATCAAGTTTCTAGGCCCATCCCCTCAAAACCAACTCAACGGACAGTACATGAACATCTTCCACTGCACCACATACCTTAAGCTTAAACATAAACAGGCACAGTGACCTTGTCAAAACCTTTCTAGGACTGAGCATATGTAGGTGTGGATGTTGATGTGTACTGAATAGGTTACATGATTAAGTGACACCCTAACCTTAACTATAAGGCAGGGGGATTGGGTTTGTTATTCCCCTAATACCAAAAAACATATTAGTCAACTGCAATGCTTGTCACAAGAACCACAGGGGTCTCTGGAAGCTAAGGGGACTTCCAGTAACAACGGCACAGACACCCAAGAGACCAATCGCTTTCATTAATCCTCCTCCAGAACAAGGAAAGGTTAGCTCTATTTATAGCCAAGAACTGTCTGTTGGCTGCAAATGTATGGATACCATATATAAAAGTTATTCATCAATTATCTTGATGTTACTACTGTAGGTAGGACAGATTATTATAAACATTTGAAAAAAATAAAAATAAAAATAAATATATATATATATATATATATATATATATATATATATATATATATATATATATATATATATATATATACACAAAAAAGCACTTGAATGCAACAAACTCGTAATTAAAATTCATATGGGAGGTTTCCAAAATCACATGAGGGCATCAATAGACCATCCTGACTTATCCGAGACCACCCCTTCCTATCCATTAGAGAACATACTTCCTGAAATGATACTTACTTTTGCATTTGCAGGACGAAGATGGTTTGTCTTTCTTCTGGGAGCAGGAACCTCAGCAAAATGTCCACCAGGAGCAGCTGGAAAATGCTAGAACTCAATCTCTCAGCTTGTTTAATGAGGAAGAAGAGGAAGATGATGAATTTATGGTGGATAGCTGGAGAAATTCAAATCCATTTCACAACCAGATTTTTGGAGAAGATCTACAGGTATGACAGTGAACATGTTCACAAGGCACTAAACATCGTCTTTTTTTGTTTACATTTATTTAGTACTTGTCATCTCCATCAAATTATTTTTGACTTGGAGAGAAGTACATTGAGCTGAACTACTGAAATACTGTGAATAGGACTCAAAATACACTCAAAATTGAGTGAACATATTGTGTGGAAATTAGATTTGGCAGTGAATTTATTGATCTCGTTACTGCTGACCTTTATGATGTCTTTCCACATTCCAAAGCAGTGCACCATTGCCGTCATAGTTTGACCTTGACAGATAACAGAGTGATATGAGTTGTAGAAAATTTCCTCATGCTCACTCGCTCCTCTTTCAGTTGTCAGGTGTAAGGGACGATGCTTCTCTTTCCATTGATGAGTGCTTACCTCGCATCGATGCCAACTTCCCCTCAGAAGGAGTTCCAGAGGTAAAAACTTAATCGAGACTGCTACATTTCATATTTTTACAACAATTTCTAAAGCGGGAATTGTTTTAGAGCTGGATAGAGATAAAAAAGAAAATGCAGGTCTTCCAAACTTCTTAAAAATCTTCATTTTCTCAGTTGATGGGTCCTGATGTACAGAATGTAGGAGAACATGCACTTTTGGAGTTTCAGAGGCCACTAATGTCTCCCTTGTTGCCTGAACAGGAATCAACAGCTTTAGAGCAACAATGGCAAGATGTTTTGGCCATCATGGAATCCCAGGTATGAAATGACAAACATCTTCCTGTAAAGTCCCAAAGTTCACATCACCTCATAACTCGTGTACATCTCATGCACCTCTCCCTGATACGGACCGTCTCAGAACGAATTGTTCCTGGTACATGGTTCCTCTTTAGAAGTTGTTTTTCAGCCTAAAGCAGTTACGTGCACAGGTTACACAAAGAACTCAGTGTCCCTATGGACTATATAAACTACCTTGATCATTGTATGTTTAAAATATACTTAAATGAGAATAATGCAATCAAATAACAAAATTAAACATTTCCATAACTACTGTCTCTCGTGTAATGACCAAATCATTGTTTAAATCACAGAAAATACCTCATCAAAACCGCTGGTGAACAACACGTCATGTGAAGTTATATTTACCTCAGAAAAGTCATCATAAATAAACAGTTACGTTTATGCAATATATGAATATATTAGCCAGCCATGATTTAAATAATTATTCTTCACAATGGTTTGGAGTAAAACATATAATAAACTAATCATTAAAGATACAGACTTTTTTATTGACTACTCTAGAATAGAATTCTCTAGTTTCTAGAATATATGGAGCAGGTGACAAGTTTTATTGACTAGGCAAAAAAACATTTTTTCTTCTCTTCTCTTTACAGGACATGGATACAGCCGAAACAATAGGCGATTCTCCATACAGTAACAGTGATTCAGACGGAAATATTGGATCAATGGAAAACTTTATTCATCAGGCTGTTAGCCTTCACCAAGCCATGCTGCCAAGAACCACTGAAGCACAAAACAGCATCACCATGGAAGAAACATGTATTAACAACAACTCTATGCCCAACATAAATTTGGACACTTCTAATGCAGAAGCTTTTGAAGACTCTGATATCATAGACCTCCTTCTGACTACTGGGGCTAGCCCGCCAATCCCTATAGATCCTTTTTTTGAGGAAGCCATGCTTGATGAGATTGAACGAATGGATTTGGCTCTGCAAGAACTTAGCCAGGAACAGTCTGAAGAGCAAAACCCAGTGGATTCTGACTCTGGTTTATCACTGGACTACAGTCAAAACCCTGCCTCTCCTAGTGGATCTGAATCTTCCAGTTCCTCCTCATCTTCTTCATGCTCTTCATCACTGTTCAGCCCAACCTCTAGTTTGATGGCCGAGGAAGGCGCTGAGGGCTACACCCATATCAAGGAAGAGGACGGAGCTGTGGGCGGGTACATGCCAGAACAAACCAAAATGTGTCAATCAAGCTTTTTGGAAGCCAGCCAGTTCCATCGCCTTCCTTGGCTCGAGCACATCGGACACGATCATACCTACAACCAACCTCAAACCCAGAGGAAACCTCCACAAGATCTTTCCAACGAGTTGCCAAAAAACAAAATGCTGGATCATCTTTCCAGCCGCGACGAGAAACGCACACGTTTGATGAATATCCCGTTCTCCAATGAACGCATCGTAAACTTACCCGTCGATGAATTCAATCGCTTGCTAGCCAAATATCATCTCAATGAGGCTCAGCTTACGCTCATCAGAGACATCCGCCGCAGGGGTAAAAACAAAATGGCTGCTCAGAACTGTCGTCGGAGGAAGCTAGATGTCCTGCTGGGATTGGAGTGCAGTGTGGATAGCCTGCGACGCCTCCGGGCTAAACTGCTCAGGGAAAAGTCTGAGATCTTGCACTCCATCAGGGAGATGACGCAGCATCTTAATAGCTTGTATCAAGGGGTTCACGAGAGACTAAGAGAGGAACAGGTACTGCTGTACTCTGACAACAACTTTACTCTGCAGCAAGACAGCAGCAGTCCTGTAACATCACAGCGCAGATCAGATTCACACTCCAGACGCAAACTTAACAAGAGACAAAAACACAAGAAGTGAGATGGAGGACTCATGCAATTAATAGGCTCAGGAAAAAAGCTCTCTGCTGTGAAGTCCACCAGCTGGTTTTCCACAGGTCAATGGGAGTTTGAACCAAGTAGGGTATTGTTACCCAAGTGATCATCCTTGATAATGTACTGTATTATGTAGGCACATAGTAACACAAAGTTTTGATGTTAAAGGACCCCATCAAGTGTTTCCATGATCTTTTATGCTAAAGGCCTGTATGTACTCCAAAAACCTACTGTAGTGGATAGCAAAACTGAAGTTTGTTTGCAAGATGATGCTCGCCGCTGTTGTCCATTTCACATTGTACAGAGGTTTCACTGAGAAGGTGAACAATTCTCATTCAAGAAGCTTCACTCTGATATATAACCATAGGAAAGAACGGTTGATTACAACTTCTGTTTCATGTCCAGTTTATAAACCAAATTTGGCTACAAGAATATAAGGAGTGTCTGAAATTGTTTCCAAAATCAGAAAACCAAAATAAGCCTAGGTAAGAGCAGAAAATGGTCAATTATGCTTGGAATCCAAGCACTGAAACAAAGTTTTAATACATTTTAATTACTACTAAAGGCCAAAGTATACCACTTACAGTAGCTGTTTCCATCCACCTATTTTTATCCGTACAAAAAAACAACAACTTTTGAACACAACTGAGTAGGACAAACGTTTTATGCGATAAGAAAAAATTTGCATAACTTACAATGTAAACAAATTTACGGAATACATTTCAGCATGCTCATCAAAAGTCGTCATGTGACTTTGCACGATGGGACAGGATAACTTGACTAACCAGTGGATTGATCTCGTTCTGAAATGCCAGAGCAAAGTCTGTCATCAAAGGATTTCTGTAAAATAGCCAAACAGCAGCATCTCCCTCCAAAAGAAAAGACCGCATTTGTTTAATCTGCTTACTCTGAGGCGCAACTTAATATACGAAAAATATATTTAGTGGCTTTGCCTACTTTTCTTAGTGATAAGCTATTTAGTGTCAGATTATCAGGAAGTGACGATTTTGTTCTCTTTGACTTGTTGGATGGAAACTATGCTTTATTCGCAAATGTTTTATGAAATATTCCAGTTTTGCACATTAAGTTTAATTGGAATCTTTGGATTGAAACAGCTAGTGTGCGTGATGCAAAGTTTCTTCACCAAAATATAATGTGCGTACTATACATGCAGGTCGCACATGCACATTGACTTGGTTTTGCACTAATCAGTTTTTCCACAAAGTGGCAGCACTGGCCTGGACCGTTGTTTCACAGTAGAAAATGAAACTGAAGAAATGGAACAACAAAATAGCAGAGACTGCAACAACAGACGGCCACATTTACAAACACTTGAGTGAGTGTCATACGAGAGCTACAAAAAAAAAAAAGGACAAAGACATTTTATCGGTCTTAAGGAGAAAAACACAGGTTCGACTGTACGCATAGATGTACACTAGCATATGTGCACGTATACGAAGTATACTTTAATGGTATAAGTGTTGGTTTGCCATTTTATTACAGGAACCACCTTCATGTCATCTGAAGTTAATTTTGGAGAAACAGTCACTTAAAAAGTCTAAAGTATTTTTGACCCACAACTTTTTTAATGAGTTTTGTCTTTGAGTACGTGTGGTTTTATTGGAATTTGCATTAATTTATTGTAATTCATTGATTAAATGTTTTTTTTTTTTTTTTTTTTTTTTAAATATCAGGTCTGAATTTGATTTCATTGTTTAAAAAGCCTTGTAAATAATCTAAACCTTTTTATATTCAGCTGTACCTTTTGTTAAACATTTTGCAGTGAATACGTTTTTGGTGATGAGCTGAGATTGTTCTTGTTTCAATTAAAATATTTATTGTATGTAATTTTCAGTTTAATTTTTTTGTAAAACAGGAGCTTACTAAATTTCTTATAAAATAACCTTAATCATAAAACAGAATTGATAAAAAAAAAAGTTTATTTTAAGGAACAAAAACATTTCCCCTTGAAAATGTGAAGATGAAAGAAAGTAACATGCTTTTAACAGTACACTTAAAAAGAGAAAACAGACAATCAGGAAGAAATATAATGCAGTCACATTACTGATCATGTACAACAAAGTACATCAGGCTTCTCCGGTACACAGAAGTTTATGCCACGATTAATACCATATTTTGCAAAAGACAGTATCCAGTGATCCAAGCACTATTTAACCATTTTAAAAACTTTTTGAAGATATCGATTACATTTTAAAACTAGCATATTGTCAATATGAACATGTTTATGCTGGTGCAGGTGACAAAAAAAGACCTGGTCTGTAGCATGATAATGGAGTTTATTTATTTTTACCTTCACTACTCATTTACATACGTCTATTATAAAAAGATGCCTTGAAGCCGTATAGTACATTCTACTCCTTGAGCACCATCGAAAAAGAGGGTAAAACGACAAAGTGTCACTTTTCATCAATGTTTTCTGAAGTATTTACGAGGCAGATCTGGCAGACCTTGATCAGCCTATAAAACTTGAAAAGCTGTAATCTAAAGGGCACATTTCCTCTTCACACAGTAATGCAACCGATTAAACACACCGACATCTAATAGTTAAAAATAAAAAGGTTTATATGAGATTATGGGAAATGCAGTTTACTAAGCTGACATGAAATAGTTACAAAAAAAAAAAAAACACCTTGTGAATATATATATCCATGCGCAACATATATCCTCAAATGGTGAACAGAAAAGATGAGAATACTGTATACATGGTGAATACTAACTGAGAAATACTGCTAAAACAGCAAGACTGCAATACACAGCTATTTGCTCACTAATAAGGTGACAAGAGTTTTGACAGATGTATTTACATAAATGACGAAGTCTAAACAAATGAGGGGGAAAAAAGTAGGCTTGAGAAATTAGGCCATGCTGCCTTACAAAGATAAAACACAGTAACTACACAAACAGAAAAAAAAAAAAGTTTCCAACAAACTATGCACAGATTTAGAGAAATCAGTGTACTCCCATATCAAATTAATCAAAGTGTGAATTTGTTTGTCTCCTTAGTTTTAATTGCTGTGTACTTACTATGTTTTAACTTATGGTGGTGTATTACACATTGAAACGTTCTAATGTAGACTGAAATGCCCTTCAAATGTCTTACCAGAAAAACACAGAAGGTATGAGAATGTGCAAATAGGATTCAACGCATTTAGCATATCCTTCCTCATCAGACGTCAACCTTTTTAATCAGCCGGGAATAACTACTGAGCAACTACTGCAGCACATATATACACCCCATTTCCCATAATCCAACAGAAAGAGAAGCAAAGATGAAATACAGTAATCCTGTGTTTCTTATGGTGGTCAGTATTCTGACTAACATTCACTTCTGCCCAATAAAGATGACTCCACGTCTACATATCTTGCTCTTTTGAATATATCTTGAGTCCAAGTTTTATGGCATTGAGAGTAAAGAGCTTTTGGGTGTCTGTTTCCCCATCTTTGAACTGCCCATATCCCGAATGCCCCCCACCCTGCCCAAACTAGTCTAACACGGCCCTGACCTGCAACCTCTCTCACTCTCCCTCACAGGCCTAGTTCTTGTCATCCTTCTTCTCTTCTTCCTCAGAAGGGTAGGAGTGCCACGTTAGTCGCTCTTCATAGAAGGAAATGACCACCTGTGGGCACTTCACATTGGCCTCTTTTGCTGGAACGAGATCTGCCTCGTCAGAGTTTTTCCTGCAGAGAAGAAGCAGGGGGAGAATGATTAAGGGAACCCAAAAATTTAAAGACAAAAACAAAACAGTCTTCAGTTTATTAATTAATGTCTTGTGAAGTGAAAAGCTTGTGTTTGAAAAAAAATCCAATGCATCTTGTTTTTAAACTGTTGCTTCTGGCTAAAAAACTGGCTTCAAACTATTACTATTATGCAGTTCAAAGTCCATATCCAATGTTGTCCTCGCCAATTAAAATGCACATATTTGTTTAGAAATCTTTTTGCTTGTAAACAGTGCTTGATCAGTGCATATTTCTCTCCTGATTCAGACAAGATTACTTTTTCACTGGAAACTTTCACTGGAACTTTTTCACTATTAAAAACAAGCAGCCTTTTGCCTCAAGATGTTAATTGGGATGTTTTTAATTGGCTGATGGCTCCCATTCACTGCAAAGGATCCAGTGGTGAGCAAGAAATGTAATGCTAAGTTTCCTCAAATCTGTTCCGATGAAAAAACTAATTCTTCTACAGCTTGGATGGCCTGAGGGTAGATAAACATCCAGTACATTTAATTTTGGATGAACCATTCCTTTAAATGCAAGCACTTCAAGTAACGTAATTTATCCTAACATTCAGAATTAGGGTTAAAACAGAGGCATCTGGTGGTTGGCTCAACATGCCAAATAGAAACAGCCTGCAAATTTCATAATCTGTATTGAAGTAAAGAAAAACTAAACTGGGGTGTGTTTCCCAAAAGCACTGTTGTGAACTTGTGACCATAGCTGTCTGTTTATAATCATATGTTAATTATGCTAAAAATGCCAACAAAACCCTGCTTTTTTGTGTGAACCTCTAGCCTAGTCTAAAACAGCAACACCGGTTACTGAAGTTCGGGATCTGATGCGTTTGTTTGTTTGACCAAAGGTCACATAATTTTCACAATTCTATTTTGTGACACTAATAATGCAGAAATCACATTTTTTAAATCTTAATCTTTACAAACCATTTCATTAGAAACATGAGCTCGCCGCTGGAATCTGTGGCTCCAATGATGCGTTCTGGTTCTAACCCCCGTGCAAAACCCCTCGGCTTGTCTGGCTGCAACACAAAGAAACTATGTCAGTATTTTATTATTCACACACAGTAAAGATTTCTTGGTCTAAGAAAGCAAACATTTGCATTGGAAAACAAAAATAAGGAAGATATATTTTTAATGCAACCAACATTTCATGACATGACTTTATGAACGTAAGAACTTTGTAAAGGACGTGAAAGGGTGAATTAAGACCTTTTTAAATCATTTTAAGGCATAGCACCCCTGTATTCATCTTTTTCTTCATGCATCATGTTTCACAAGAGCTATTTTAAAAGTAAATAATAAAAATAAAAAAAATGTTTGTTGGTCTGGTAGTTTTTATAAAAAGCAAAAAAATTGATATAAAAGCGCACAAAATTGATTAAACACCCATAAGTGCCTGGCAAATGCTTAAATGTAGTACATGTATGCAGTCTTATGTAAAGAAAGATAAAGAAACAACCCTCTACACTGCGAATAAATCACTCACATATGCGACTAAATTATGTCTATTGTTAGCCATTGGCTAATAAATTCTTAGATTGTACTCGCCAGTGTTTGTGTTCAAAGCTATAAATAAGATTAGCACATTTTAACTCGCTAAACACTGACTGAGCGCTTCAGAGCTCTCTCTCCATCAAGCAATCTGTACTTTTCAATAGTGTTTTCACTGTACCAAAATTTCAGTATTCGGTACCAATACCAGTGAAAATCCACGGTTCTCGGTACCAAAGCAAAACACAATATGCTAATTAAATAAAAAACACTTATCACTAAAAATAAAGCCAATGCCATTCTTTATACTTATTTAAAATTGTGATTAAAGTTTTTTTTTTTTACAAGTAATACAATTACACAAAAAAAAAAAACACTAAACAAGTTTCACCCAAATTTTATTTGTCTTTTAACTAATGAAATTTGAACACATTCTATTATTTTGGTAAATAAAGGATTTGCTATTAAAATTAAAACATGGAAGAAATATTGTGTGATTTATTTCTTTAAAAAGTTTTATAAATTTTTTCAACAGTAGTAGCAGTATCACATACATTCTACTAAATAATAGTAATATTTCTAGCACAATGCCTTCTTGTAAAAATGAACTTTTGACAGGTTGCCGTGAATACCTTTAAACTGACATTGGATTTACTCAAATGAAACTGTAAAATGCTTGTGAAGTGACTCAGAACAACTCTGGTGATGTTGTTTATGTATTTATGTCCTCATTGAGATGGCAGATGCTGAAATTACTGCAAATGTCATGTGCTTCAGTCTATGCAACCCTCTACGGACACCTCTGCAATTGAATCGCCATTGGCCATTAAATATTTTAGTTTACTCGCCAGACTGATATAAAATTAGAACTTAAGTAATTAGGAGTAAACTAGATAACCATGTTTAAATGCATATTAGTCAATTTAACTGAACATTTTAACTGGAATGGTGGTGCTGCTTTTTTTTGTCATTCAGTGATTCTGTAAAAAAAAAAAAAAAAAAAAAAGGTGGTGAGAAAAACTTACAAGAATACTGATAAGATAATATTGATACGAATTCTAATAAGAACTATAAAAACACACTAAATATTACTAAGGATTAATTAGCTGCTGGATTCATGAATGTTAATCAGGATTTGTGCATTCGCTCGAACTGATTTGCTGAAATCAAAACGAATGATAATAGGTGAGGGCCAGCCAATGAGATTGCCATTTGCGAATTAACTCCACACACTAACGTTATCGGAAAACCCAGCTATTCTTAAAAGCTGAAGATTTCCATGGATATGCCACTATTTTGACAGGAAAATACAACCAAGAATAGTTTAAATGTAGTGCGTCAATTCTCTCTCTTTGTCTCTGCGTGTGTGTGAGAGAAAGCGACAGCGATCTTTGCGCCTTCACACTAGATGTACATTAAACACCGGTGCGCTGTGCATCCATTGAGATGAATTGAATCACACAGATCGCCTGACTGAGAGAGAAACTTTATAGCGCTCAGTCAGACAGTGTTCGGCGAGTGAACATATATCTGAGCTAAACTTATACTTAGCCTCCAACTCACACAATGGCGTGTAAAATCTGAGAATTTATTAGCCATTGGCTAATATTAGACATCATTTAGTCGACAGAAGGAAGATTTAGTAGCATATGCGAGTGGTGTACTCGCAATTTAAAGGGTTGATATGTAGTAAACAAACCCACACGTCACACTTTTGCGGCTTAACATTTAAAAATACTGGTCCATATGGAGTTTTGAATTTATTAATTTATGCAAATTTATTTTTGATATTAAAATGTAAGTTTCATTTTCATGACTGGATTTTGAGATTCCGTCTGCGTCTTCTGCTTCGCAGTAATTATATCGCTGTATGCATCAAGAACCGGGTTTGAACGGGACCTCGGTACTACAGGTACTTAAAGAAACCTGGTGCCGTCACATTTACATTTTTTTGTACCAACTTGGTACCGAAGTACCGGGTCTTTTGACAACACTACTTTTCAATTCATCTCAATGGACGCACAGCGAACCTGTATTTGCCGAACTGTAAACTCTGTGTGAAGGCGCACGACTTGCTATCGCTTTGCTGATAGCGCTGCTACTCGCACACGCAAAGAGAGAGAGCGAGAGACCACAACGAATCAATGCGCTTCATGTAAACTATATTATTTGTTGTCTTCTCCCGTCAAAATAATGGAGCTCATTTAGATTTATTGAACTTTTTCAAACAAGCAGAAGATATGCCGGTTTCTCAGATAGTGGGCGGAGCTAATGCGCAATTGACAATTTCATTGGCTGGCGCTCATCTATTAACGTATTAACGTTCGACCGAATGCAGACTACGTGATTAATATTCATGAACCCAGCAGCTCATAAATCCATAGTGCATTGGATATTGTTAGTATGTTAGTAGAATTAGTAGTATTATCTAAATAATAATTCATATGATCTATTACTTTTTTTTCTTCTTTTTTTACAGAAACCCTCGATGACCAAAAATATCTTAAGCATCACCACCAGTCTTAAGTTAAAACGACAAATATGCATTCATACATGGTTATCAAGTTTTAGTTCGAATCATTAAATGGTGCTTAATACCATAATATAATGCTTGACTGACTGATTAAAAAGCTAAGATGTAAGAAGCTGTGCCATTTTACAAAGATAAGCTGATTGGAATCATATATATATATATATATATATATATATATATATATATATATATATATATATATATATATATATGTGTGTGTGTGTGTGTGTGTGTGTGTGTAAAATAGTATATCAGTCTGGCGAGTAAACTAAAAATATTACTAGCCAATGGTGATTATATTGCCAAGTTGTGCTTAGAGGGTAAAAAAAAAAAAAAACATTTTATGAAATATTAAACATGCGCTATTTTTATACCTAAAGTCTACAAAATCGTACTCATTTAAGGGAATGATTAAATCGAACCTCATCTTTCCTCTTTTTGGGCCGGCTGTCTTCCCCACCATCTGTGTCAGATTCCCCTTTCCTCTTTACACTAGACTCTTTCTTGTCATTTGGCTTGTGTTTTGACATGTACTCTGCAATGAGATCAGGACAGTCCAGGTTGTCCTGTGGCTCCCATGTGTTGTCTTCACTAAGGAAAAGGGAATATATTCTCAATCATGACAGATTTAAATACCATCTATTTCCACTGGTTAAGAGCAGGACCTCCAACCAAAACCAAAGGCTATATATTTATAAGCAAACCATTTATTCTCCCAGATATCTTTATATAACGATAAAATGACCAACATGTTTTCTTAGGAATCAAGTTCCTTGCCTTACAACGAATGCATCGGAGTGAAAATCTTGCTGATATTGGTTACTTACTCTGAGAAGCCCTTCCACTTGAGAAGGAACTCCACTCTGCCCTTCACCACACGTCTGTCCAGAACCTTCTCCACAACATATTCTTCCTCTTCCTCTTCTACCACCTCCTCCACCTTCTTCTTGGTTTGCTTCTTCCCAGCTGTGGCCGCCAGCTTGCTTTCTGCAGAGAAAGAGGGCAGTAAAGAGGAAAAGGGTCAGTCTTTTCTATGGAAAAATCACGTCTTTCAGTATTTAAACAGTAAAAAATGAAGCAGACACGATGGAGCTGAGCAGAACAAACACAAACAGTGAGACTTTACTAGCAGAGGTCGTGCGCAAAGAGGAAGAGTGATTATTCAAGGTTTGTCCAAAAAAAAAAAAAAAAAAAGGTATGCCATGTTCAAAATCATTTGACAAATCTTCACATCTTTTTGCTGTATAGAACAAGGAGTCAAAATGAGAGACATTTTGACTGCTGTGAAAAACCCACAGCGCTTTGTGAGGAATTCTTTCTTTTAAGAACAAGGTCAGAAATTACAAATACAGAATAAACATCAAAATATTTCAGGGTTTCAGTTTCACGGTCTTAAATGGATAAGTCCACCTCAAAATTTTTATTCTGTCACCATTTACTTATTCTCATGTTGTTCCAAACTTGCATGAATTCCTTTCCTCGAAAAAGATAAAAGATTTTGAAGAATGTTTTTAACTGTTCTCCAACTGTTGCCCATAGAGTTTAAGTCAATGGGGTCCAAACACTGCACCCAAATGTCTGTCTTTGTGCTCCACAGAAGCAACAAGCCACATTGGAAAGAAATTACATGAAGGCAAGCCAATGAGGTAGAAATGGTAGAATTATTTCTGGGTGAACTATCAACCTATCTACAAGTGCAAGCATCCGAATTATATAAACATGTAACAGAAAACCTGTTATGAAATTGGAAAGCTGTTCCGATCGCTTCTCAAGAATCAGCATGATCACAATGTTAGAGTCATATTCCAAGCAGATCAAATATCAATTTGAACAAGGAGCATAACCACTTGACGCTTCATATACAACTTTAACAGACCAATCAGTCAGGAGATACTGGCATCAGCCAATCAATATTGATTCATGTGCTCTGACAGGCTCGTCAGTTAAGTATACACTACCAAAACAAGTCTAGGCTACATTTATTTGATCAAAACACAGTAAAGACAGTAATATTTTAAAATAATATTATAACATTTAAAATAAATCAGTTTTCTATGTGTTCCTGTAAAGCACAGCTGAATTTTCAGCATTACTCCAGTCTTTAGGGTCACATGATCCTTCAGAAATCATTCTTCTTAAACTGGTTTGATGCTCAAGAAACATTTGATTATTAATGTTAAATTCAGTTGTGTTGTTTCATATTGCTGTGAAAACAACTGTGATGCATTCTTTTCAGGGATTTTTGTTTAAGTTTAATGAGATATATCTGAAACAGAAATCTTCAACATTACAAATGTCTTTACGGTCACATCTGATCAATTTAATGCATCCTTTCTAAATAAAAATATTAACTTCTTCAAACCCCAAACTCTTGAATGGTAGTGTATACTGTGTGTGGAATAAAAAGCTCATTAATTATATGCAAATCTCATCTGACATTAAACTATTTCAGCACTAATTTTGGCATCATAGTCGTATGTGTCAATTCAACTCCCTAAACCTCATCATCCATTTCATGATTGAAAATACCACAGCTAGCATGGAGAACAAATGCTTAATTACTAATCGACTACAAAAGACGGTAATACAACACGCATCAGTTCAGAAAAAAAAAAAACACTTATGTCTCGTTTGTGAACATTAGTTAATGCAACTAATATGAACTGACAAAAAGCAGTATTTTCACTGCATTTATTAACTTTTGTTAATGTTAGTTTAAGGCATTAACTAATGTTAAAAAAACACAACTTGCCACTTAGAATACAACTGGTAATTATCCTGATTTTTTAAATGTTACAAACTAATTTGTAATCACTTTGAAACACTCCGACCACCAGACCAGAACCAAGCCGTTGACCTTATAAATCACCAGAAGCAGCATCTCTATTAGTCACTGACAGATAATGGATCACATGGCAGATGAAACAGCAGTCATGAAAACAGACAACATCCCGTGATTTAACAGAAGTAATATCAAGGTCTGTTTAGAAGACAGAAACTTTAGGATGATTTGAACATCTAGAAAGAACCCTCCCCCCACACAATATTTGAAATAAAAACATCAGTGAAAGAGAAAGTTGTGAGACACCTGCGGTGACGCTGGGAGCATCACTAGCTGTGTCTGTTGGTTCGCTCATGCTCGTCGATGGGGTGGAGGCTCTGCGGAACCTTCCGGTTCCTTGTCAACGTCAACCGTGCTGAACAAAGTGAAAGTGTGGATTAGAGGGGATGGGGGTCAGGTGATATCAGGGAAAGAACAAGTCAGGAAACACAATTACACAGCACTGTGGATAACAGTTCAGGGGCTCTAACAAATACAACATTTCATGGTGGCAGCTCCCTTTCAAGTGCCAAAAAGATTAACGCCACAGTGTATTTTTGGTGGATCTCACGATACGTGTCCAGGTCCCGCTAAAAATGTGTTGCGTAAATTAGAGATTTTTTTTTTTTTTTAATTTGTTCATTGAGATTTTGTTTTCATGAATATTTACAAATTTTCTAGGGATGATCCGATTGATATCGGCCGATAATCACATTTCACGACTCGATCGATATTCAGTATTTGGCCCCATCTCACGAAACCGATCGCAATTTGATGACGTCAACGCCCGACCACGTACATGATGTGTGGGACATAACAGTGTGCAAATGCTACGATGCTTCGAGAAACAATTCAAAATTCGATTTGTCGTGTATGTTTTGCATGATGATCTGATGAATGGATGGTTCATTTTTAACAGATTCAGTGAAGTTAGAGACGTTATTGTCACTGCAACTTCCTGTTCAGGTGAACGAACACAAAACCTTCTGCCTCAAAAAAAATATTGGATGTATGTAAAGCAAAATATGTTTCCCCAGTAACGTCTGTAAATTAGAGCTGAGCTCACAAACGCTGCTTTATCAGGCATATAACATGAAAGATTAAATTAAAGTGACCAAAAATTTTCTAAAAATAGTCTTCCTTAAGAAGTACAGTGATTTAAAAACACCCACGCCTCATTTAGATTTTTAAACACCCAGTATTGTACTCATGTTTATTCAACAAAGCCTTTTGGAAAATTGGTCAGTTTTGATATAGTGGTGAGCGTATGGATCTGCCGGTATCAAATTTTCCTGTTGCGATTAATTGCTCATGCTTTTGTCACGGTATACGGTATTATCACAGTATTTAACTTTAGTTTAAAAAAAGTGGTCATAATACAGTATAACAGGTTAAATAACTTTTCTAATAAAAAAAATAACTTAACATCTTAATACAATAAAGCATTACAGAAAAGTATATAGTTAAGTTTTTAATTTAAGTTCATGTTAGCTCATTAAATAACAGCTCCAACTTTAGATTTAAACAACGTGTTATTATATATTGGAATATCTAAGATGAATGAATGCTCAGAATAATTTTTCATTGGCAGTTCATGTTAACTAATGAATTAATGAAGCCCTAATTTAAAGTACAAATTAACGAAGAATCAAAACATTTTCAAACAATATCTAGGGCATGTAGTCCAGATTAAACTGAAAAAAAGTTTGAAAATAAATAGCTATTAAGTAAATACTTAAGAATATGATCTGAATGCCTAATTAAACTTATTTAAATGTTTTTTAGAAAGTACTGCAGCTGCTTTATTTATGGGGTTTCCAGGGTAACTGCTGTATTTTCTGCAGTTTAGCGCCACCTGCTGTCAGAGAGTGAATGTGCTTTCATTCAGCTCGTCTCTCACATGTTTCTCCATGAGCTAGACATACGTGCTTGTTTACATCAGAGCGCACATGCATCTTTCAAGCAGCATACAGCGGTGTTGTGCATTTTGACCAGTTGATGGGAATAATATTCTTAAAGTGCATAAATTCTGAAAAAATTGTAATATAATTATTCACGGTATTTAGAAATGCCCACAATAACAATATCGTGCAAATTCATTACCGTGATATGTCGCATTACTGAATAACGGCCAAAGTAAACGCCACAAATAAATAAATGTATGGGAAACATCCCACAACACAACAACCTGAGCCCAACTTCAGTGTAATCATAGTGGTGCGCAATAAATATCGTCCGATAATTAATGCGCATCTCGTCAGTAAAGCCGGTTCTCTAATCAGCGGTAAATTCCATCAGGTGTGTGATTTCACATTTAGCAGCTGTTACTACACAGAGCATTTGTTAACTGACTAGCTGCGCAAATAAACGCTGATAATGAACGTGGATTTGCACAGCTAGTCAGTTATATTTATCGCACACCCCTATATAAACATCGTCTTAACTTTAACTGCGTTTGTAGCTGGTGCCGTAGCCAGACTGATAAAACAAACACAGACCAAAAGTTAACATCGGGCCAGTCGCATGCAATGATTCAGTCTATATAAAGCTTGATGCATCAGAATTGGCATCAGTATGGGTCGATCACCATGACAAGAAATCGGTACTCTGTATCGGCTGCAAAAATCCTGATCGGAGCATCCCTAACATTTTTCCATTTATTCTTCTAAATATCTCAATATTTTTTGTAATTTCCATGATCCCCAATGGTCACTGATACCATCAAACAATTTTATTAAAAAAGCATTTGGGTCAAAGACAAAAAAGCACTTAAGCATCAGAACAACAAAAGTTTAACACATCTGTAATTGTTTTTTTTCTCTCAATAGAATGTCTTGTTTATCAAATGATGTCACCGTCATTTCAATCTCTCTCATGCTGGACAGCTCAGCTGCAGTCATCAGGTGTGAGTCAGCGCTGATGCGTGGCAGAGCGGAGGACTGTTTGAAACTCTTCTTTACAATAAAACTTAAAAAACAAGTTTTTAAGTTATAACATGTAAATACATAGGCCAAGTCGCCAGTGGCGACCTCAGCAAAAACTTCACTCGCAATTTAATATTTTAGACACCGTTTGGAGCCTGGCTTAAAAAGACACTTGTTAAGGATCACAGTTTAGCCTTTCAATGTACTAACTGTATTTTTTAAATCTTTATCAATCTTTGCTTTGCTTTATTTCACCTAAATTTAAAAAATTATATTTTCACAAAAAGCTATTTGAAACATTTAAAAATAAGGGTGTAATGATTAAACATGAGCCGTTCGAAAATCGATTCAAATATGTAACGATTCAAATCGGTTGAGATGCCAAACAAACCACAATGCAATTGGAGTAGGAGTTCAATGAATGCATCTCTGCGGGGAACTAACTGTCTTTAGAAAATGTACGTGTCATTTTCTTTTCATCTTGCCTCAGAACAACAGATATTAAAGTAGTGTTCATGAGCGCAGCTCTGCTTTGTGTACAGCAGCCAGTTACCCAGGAAACACTGCATCACTGCTGTTCATGAGCACCACCTGCTGTCACTCAGTGAATCTGCATCTCATTCTGATGTTTGTATAGTTCAGATATGTTTTATGTAGTATAGTTTCACAAAACTAAAGTCACACCATTCGGTTTTCGCTTCAAATTTCTAAATTCTACAATCCAAATTAGATTAAAAACTACTTATGCTGCAGGTATGCTGCATCTTTATTTAGATCATGACTAAAATGCAGTGGTTGCCTTCAAATTTAAAATGGAAAGAGCACAGACGAAGCCTTAGTTTGTTCATATTAAGAGATTTCTTTTATTTGAGTAACTTTGGTTTATAAAATTTCTTTTTAGCTGTGTTATATTTAAATTCCACAAAGAATTTTGCAGCAACAGCCTAATAAAACACCACATTCATTCACTGTATAATGTCTTCAATCTCATTTTGTAAAAAAAATAAAAAAAAATCGAGAAATCTAAATCATGAATTGAATAGCGAGTGAATCGTAACATCCCTATTAAAAATACACATAAAGAACTTTTTTTCTATGTATACTAAATCAATTTTGCTAATCAACGTGAACTGAAAACTGCACTTTAAAACTGCCATGAAAAACTTCAGAAAACAGCAGGATGTGTAGGGTAGATGTACCTATTAAGCTCACGCCCATTAAACACACTTCCATATTTAAGCTCAGATTATAAAAAGAAAAAATAATGTTTTATCATACTTGATGTCTTTACAAATTGATGTGTTTGTTAGTAAATAGCTCCTGTAATTTCAAGTCAATCAGATCATTGCACACCGAGAAATGAGTCTCCATTAGGGCTGGGCGATATGGAGCAAAAAATATATCTCGATATATTTTGCTATATCTCGATATACAATATATATCTCGATATCTTTATAGGAAAAATAACCCCCCAAAAACTACTGCAAAAACAAATATGCCAAATATTAAATGTTTAGGGCCCTAAGAAACGTTTTATTTTTTTTCCTCACCATATGTTTTTTTTTTAGCATTTAATTATTTAAATGCATAAAAAAAAACAATCTCTTAAAATCTTAAAATAGCCTTATGTGAAATGTTTTTTTTCCCTTCAGAAATTCTGTGTATTTACATTTTTCTGGTTATCAAACGAAGGCATAAAACATTCATGTAATTTATCTTTTCATTATTTAAAATTAAGCAAACTTATTTTTATTTTTTTTGGTAAACAAAGGGGATTTACTATTAAAAATAAAACATGGAAGAAATGTTGTATGATTATTCCTTAAAAAATTATGTTCGTTTCATTTTAATAGTAGTAGTAGTGGGCTATGTACATTCTGCTGAAAAATAGTAATAGATTTCTAGCAAACACTTTTATTTTACAGTTCTGTGTATGTGATACTGCAGTCTATGATGTGATATGAGCTAGTTTTACTCAAATCAAACTGTCAGATGCTCATGAAGTGACTCTCAGTGCAGTTCTGGAGATGTTCTCATATTTATTTAGTTAGAGGAAAGACGCTGAAATCAACGCAAGTGTCACGCACGCTTCCGTATGTTTAATGAATGAAGATGCGCTTCTGCGCCATTCATTGACACAGACACGCAGAACATGCAGGATTCATATTTAAATAGACTTTTCCGGGTTAATATTTGCAGATATTAGTCCATATCGCGATTTGATGTAAGTGCATGACCTACTTTTAATTCATTCAAAATTTGACAAATTCCGTGACATTCCGCGTTAAACTGTAAATTCCGTTTTTATGACTGGATTCCGCGATTCCGTCCACGTTTTCTGCATCGCGTAAATCATAGGGCCCTACACAGTAGACATCTGCCTGCTGTTCGCCCAACGCCTTAAAACCGAAGTATCTCAATATTAATGGAACCAGTTGTCCTTTTTTTTTTTTTTTTTTTGACTAGTTCTCTACACGCGAGGGGAGGGGGGACAAAAGCAATTAAAGAGGCGGGGGGCGAGCGAGCGGGGGCGAGCACAGCAAAGTGGCGGAATCAGAATTAAATATAAACAATATATCGATATATACGATATGGCAAAATCCATATCGTGTTTAAAAAATATCTCGATATATTTTAAATATCGAGATATCGCCCACCCCTAGTCTCCATGTGTTCACACTGCCTGGTGGCCATTTTGAAAGCCGTCTGAAAACTTTCACTAAAAGGGCTGCTCCATAAATGTGCATTTTTTATATATATTTAAGCCTTTATTTTGGGTAAGTTTCACTACTTGTAAAATTTAAGAGATTAATGTTTAGACGTTTGCATATTATAACCTGGATGTGGGAAATAACTACATTAGATCCAAAAGACAGTTTTTGCAAAATAGCACAGATGCTAAAGAACAAAGTTAGTCGACTAGCTTTATACGTTTTTGTGCTACGCTAGTATATTACTTTACAGGCATTACTGGCTTGTACTTTTACATCCATAATATTATAAATTGACATTATTGCTGTCATTTTTATAAATATTACATGACATTTACTAAAAATTGTTGAGCTCAGTGTACTCTTTAAGCTCTCCACATTGAACTTCTATGTAAATACTTCATACGTTTTTAATATTAAGATGGTTGCCACTTTAAGTTAATTGATTTTTTTTTTTTTTTTTATAGATGGTCATCTCAAATCTGCAGACTAGCTCTGATCTACTGTGAACTTCTCCAGACTGTAAATTGGGGGCTTACATTTTGTAGTGTATATCAGCCTTACAAGACTATAGATAAGTTGACATCCACTTAATAAGATGTTTCAAAAAAGCCACTTTTCCACTGTCAGGCCAGTGCTTTAGTCAGACCGGGCGGGGCTAATAGCCTCGAACCTGTAGCTCTGAGGCCAAAGTAGTATTGCGTTTCCACCGTCGGGCCAGAGGCTCCACTGCACTTTACTAAACCTGCCCTTTACATGCCTCTCAGAAACAATGTCACGCAACTCAATCATTTCAACAACAAAGAGAAGTTAAGCTAATAAGTCACTGGAACTAGCGCGATCACAACACGACGAACACGATAAAAGCGGCCATTTGTTCCAAAAGCATCAATGTTTTAATATAAGTGATACATCAATTAGAAAAAATTAATTTACCAGGACTGAAAATTAGTCACACACAAATAAAGCGTAATGAACGTAGTCTGCTCTTCAGTCGAGTCGGTTTCTGTTTATTTGAAGTAACAGTAGCCTATAAACATCACATTTAGAAAGAATGATTATTTCTATATTTTTATAAAAGCTCCCGAACAAAAAACATTATTATATTTTTATGACATAAGCTACACGGGTCTAAACTCTCGAGATGAGACTTAATGACATAAAATGTGTTACTAAATAAATATACGATTGTGAAGTTGATGTCTGATTTCAAGCGATTGCATTAACCATGTTTACTGTGGTAACGTTAATGTAGGGGTGTCACGATTTCGATTTTAAATCGAAATCAATCGAAATTAAGTCACAGTCTCAAACTTCGAATTAAAAAATGGAATCGTTGATGCTGCCACACCCCCATGTTGTATGACGGCAAATCAATGACAAAAATAACAGAGCATACAACTGATGCTGGCGCGCGCGCTATATGGCTTCCGCGAGAGGAAAACTGAATCGGATGCGAAGAAACGGGAGCCCGCGAGCTCATTTCAAACTCTCGCGCGCAATACAAGCCCTCGCGCGCGCATGCTCATTCCCCACATCCTCGAGCTCTATCATCTCACCTGAGGTGAGTCACCTCTGCTCGCGCGAACAATTTTATTTTTGTCAGTCGTTGGGCGGGGATTGCTGTTTTAGTTGTTATCTCAAATGTCATTGGTTATTCCCCTTTTCCTAAAGTCAGTATTCGACGCCTGTTAGAAAATGATTAATAATTCACTTGACTTGACCCATGACTTCATCAGTGGACCAGATACATGTGAGTAATCATTTCTTTTGCTTGTTTAATTTATTTTTGTCTTTAATGTAATTTAATGCATTGTTTATAGAGTAGATCTTTTGTAGATACTTGATTAACTGGAATTCTTCTGATTGCTAGTGATTGCAGTCTTGTAATAAGAGATACACATATTTTACAGACTGTAATGATGCACACACACACACACACACACGTGTGTGTGTGTGTGTATATATATATATATATATATATATATATATATATATATATATATATAATCTAAATGAATGACAGTGAAGTGTTTAACAAGTGTTTTATCTTTAATCTTTTAAATAGATACATCGTAATATTTGAAGGTTAGTTTAGTCATTTTTTATTGTTTTTGTTTGTTTTGTTGTGAAACTGAATTTCATCTTTTGTGAAAACTGCACTTACAAAAGAGAAACTGGATGGCAGTTTATTTTAAGTTTTCGATTGACTAAAGATATAAGTTATTGTTACATTATGTTGTTAATAAAAGTTTTAAATTTGACAGTGTAATGTGGTACATTGCAAACAAAGGTCAGATATTATATTGCATAAAAGTCTAGTTTGAAAAATGACAATCTGTGCATTAAAAAGAATAAATGTAAAAATCGAGAATCGAATCGAACCGTGAGCTTAGAATCGAAAATGCAATCGAATCGAGGATTTGGAGAATCGTGACGCCCCTACGTTAATGCCTAGCGTGCATACATCTATTGCATCGCTTATAAATATTTCTGCCTTTTATGGTGATTATAATCCACATCGGATGGCGTTATTTCAAACACTCGCTGCTGACTGAAAGTGAGTTTTGAGCTCAACTTATTGTAAACGTTTTTAATGTAGGTGTTATAGCTGTTAGCTTTCTGAAATGATCCGCGGTGCTGACGCTCTCCAGACCCAGAGAAACAGCCCTTGTTCATAACCCCTCCTCTAGGCCCAGCTGGCCCACGTCCTGTAGACAGGGTGCACATTCTTATTTAGGCTACTTTCCTGTTTAAATCTATTTCTTTATTTTAGTGTTTTGCAGGCTGTGTATGCACTGTCGGAAGTGCTGAAATAAACACGCACATTTGTGAATAGATGATTGAGCCTTATTTATTTTCAATTGTGTTATTGTTTGTGTTTATAATCATTAAATGATGTACATCTTAATTGAAATGATTTTGTAATTTAAAATAAAATATTTGCATGTGAGATTGATCTTATTTTAACATAACTTTTTGTAGAGAAACCAGTATCTTGTTCTCTAAAAGTGTATCAATGTAGATTCTGGTGAGCTTAATAGGTAAGATAAGCCTAAAAAAAAAAAAAATAAATAAATAAAACAAATAAGTTACATGGCTTGAAGTTTTTTTTTTTAGTAAATGCTTTTTTTGAAAAAACAACACACAAACACGTTTGTTCTTATGGGACTATTAGCAAACACTCACCAGGCTGGAGTACTGAGATGTGTCATCAAAAAAATGGCATAAAACTAGAACAAAATTAACAAATTAAGCTCCAAGCCAAGAGTCAGGACATTTTTAAAGTCTTAATTTTTTTGAACCTCTAACAATTATTCTAAACACTTAAGCTC
This sequence comes from Carassius auratus, assembly GCF_003368295.1. Classification (NCBI taxonomy): domain Eukaryota; kingdom Metazoa; phylum Chordata; class Actinopteri; order Cypriniformes; family Cyprinidae; genus Carassius; species Carassius auratus. The sequence continues at coordinate 9,551,495 of NC_039270.1, read as the reverse complement.
ATCTGACACTTGTATTAACACTTGAGCTAAATACATTGTTTAAAGAGAGAAGACGGGGTACGTTACAGGATTATTTTAGTTCTACTGTTAAACTGTATGTTTAGACCATCACAACTCGCGCGCACTGAAGTATTTGATTTAACCTCTTCCGGTGGCGTGCACGCGCAGATGCTTTGCCAGAATATTCGACGAAGCAGCGCTAAACACTTGCCAGTGAGGCCAAGCGTTACATTTTAAGGTGACAATGCAGCTGTAAACAGCATGTAAAATGTTTTTACCGAGCCCCATACTGAACGCCTCGCGTGCACGAGAAAGGCGTTTCTGCCTCTCGCGAACATGGCGGGCTGTACTGACCCTTTACCCGCACAATTGTTTGTCTAAAAGGTACCAAAACATCAACTACATTTATGCTGCCCGATGAACACACGCAATAAACGTTCTCATGCACGTTAACCTCAACTTTACAGGCCTAAAATGGCCGTTAGATACGAGACACCGACTAGCCTGCTGGCTAATGTTGCAGAAGCATGGTCGCCACTTCTCCATGTTGACCTGGATTCGATCAGAAAACTACCAACAATTTCTCCAATATAACTGGAATATTATTTAAGAGTAATATGGCGCTTAAATCACTCAACACATCCGCTTGTTTAGTGAGTGAGTGTGTGTGTGTATGTATGTGTGTATGTATATATATATAACGTATATATATATATGAGAAATCAATATTTCATTATACACAATCCTACAGTATGTTTTCAAACTGCCACTTACCTTTGAAATTCTGAATTAAAGGCGAAATATCACCAAATTAGGTGGTTCAGTGCAGCTAGACCGGTTTTAAGTGTCGTCAAACGTTTCAAATCTGTCTACTGGAGAAAGAGTTTGCTGTGGTTTTAGCGATGTTCTTCAGATGGACAGACAAAAGATCTACAGCTACACGAACGCTCCAGCAACCCGCCAATTCCGAGCGTGCCTGTGTACGTACGCGAGTGGTGCATCCTGGGAGTTGTAGTTTTAGAAACGCACTGTCGTGGGGATTGGGGGATGGGGGGGGGGGGGGTTACTCAATGGGGTTACTCAGAACTCTTGGAAATGCCTCATGTGGCCATGCACTACAAAACCTGTCATAAGGGTCCATTTCCATTGATGTATGGTTTGTTAGGATAGGACCATAGCCTATTTAGCCAAGATACAACTATTTGAAAATCTGTAATCTGATTAACCTTTGATATTTAAGCTTTGATATTTACAGTAGGCAATTTACAAAATATCTTAAAGGTGCCATATAGGTTTGACATCAAGTGGATGAACAAGGTATTGCAGTCCAAATTCAAAATTAAAGGTCACGTTTTTCATGGTTTTTTTTTTGAAGCTTTGATTGTGTTTACAGTGTGCAATATAACATGTTCATGTTTCGCGTGTTAAAAAACACATAAGTTAAATTCACTTATCTGTATACCGCTGTTTTCACTGTCATAAAAATGGGCTGATATCTTCCTTGTTCTATGAAGTCCCTCCTTCAGAAATACGTAACGAGTTCTGATTGTGCCAGTGGTTCCTGTGATGTGATTCGACAGCAGCTGAGTTCTGGCAGTGGCAGAGGTCATTTGGGCCAGATTTGGCCCACACACATCAAGCCAGTTTTAGTGTCAGTTCCAGCATGTTGTATGTGGGCCAGATCCGGCCCATGTGTGACAAACCGGTTATAGGTTGAGTTCTGGCTTGTTGCGTGTGGGCCAGATCCAGCCCATGTGTGACAAACCGGTTTTAGGTCGAGTTCTGGCTTGTTGCTTGTGGGCCAGATTCGGCCCATGTGTGACAAACCGGTTTTAGGTCGAGTTCTGGCTTGTTGCTTGTGGGCCAGATTCGGCCCATGTGTGACAAACCGGTTTTAGGTTGAGTTCTGGCTTGTTGTAGTGGGCCAGATATGGCCTATACCAGGAGACCAGATGTGCCATTTTCTGAAGACACGTCCTGGCAGATCACCTTACTTTACCAGTCAGTGGTTCTAAAACTATTTTGAGTACTGGACGCCCATAATATTTCAGGACACGTAATATAAATACATAGCCTACACACATTTATTTGTCCTACACGGACCTGTTATGAAGTTGCAATGTTATTAGATTTTTTTACATTTTTGTACCATGTCCTCTGGTGTGACACCATGTCCTTTGAACTTTTTCAGAACCAGTACAAATGTTTTATGCTTTGTTGTGCATTAATATGACACCCCTAAATTATATATATTTTTTTATTAAAAAGTGCATGTTAAGCTACATAATCCTAGAAAATTTTATAAATGTGACTTGCTTGCCACTAATGCCAGGTTAGCTTGGAATAGCAAGGTCATTAATTGACAGAAAAGGCTGAAACGTCCATTGGTGTGACAAAAAAAAAAAAGTCCTCCATTGTGACACCTGTACTGTCACACCACAGGACAAAGTTGCTTTAAAAATCATTTTAAATAATTAAATAATATTTGTTTAACTCCTTTTTTATACTTTTAAATGCAATAATTACATTAATTAAATTAACCTCTAATCATCAAAAAAATTATGAATCTTTAGAATATATGAAAATTTCACTTTTTAATAAAAAAAGTTACAAAAAAATGAACTTTTTTCATGATATTCACATTTCTTCAAGATGCACCGTATACACACACACACACACACACACACACACACACACACATACATATATTTATATAGGTCATATCTTAGATGGCAAATGGTATCTCAGGAAGCACACTTCAATGGTTTGAGTCTTACCTATCAGATAGGTCCTTCAAAGTATCTTGGAGAGGTGAGGTGTCCAAGTCTCAACATCTAACTACTGGGGTGCCTCAGGGCTCATTTCTTGGACAACTTCTCTTCTCTGTCTACATGGCATCATTAGGTTATGTCATTCAGAAACATGGCTTTTCATACCACTGCTATGCTGATGACACTCAACTCTACCTCTCATTCCATCCTGATGATCCGACGGTAGCTATTCGCATCTCAGCTTGTCTAACAGACATTTCTTCCTGGATGATGGACCATCACCTTCAACTCAACCTTGCCAAGACAGAACTGCTTGTGATTCCAGCAACCCATCGTTCCATCACAATTTCACCATCAAGTTAGGCACATCAACCATAACTCCTTCAAAAACAGCTAGAAGCCTTGGAGTTATGATTGATGATCATCTGACTTTCTCAGACCACATTGCTAAAACTGTCTGATCCTGCAGATTTTCTTCATTCAGCATCAAGAAGATCAGGCCCTTTCTTTCGGAACATGCTGCACAACTCCTTGTTCAAGCTCTTGTTCTGTCCAGGCTAGACTATTGCAATGCCCTCTTGGCAGGTCTTCCAGCCAATTCTATCAAACCTTTACAATTAATTCAGAACGCAGCAGCAAGATTAATTTTTAAATTAAATGTTACCTCCTGGTGGAATGACCTCCCCAACTCAATCCGAGTCCTTAGCCATCTTCAAGAATCGGCTTAAAACACATCTCTTCAATCTTTATTTGACCCTCTAACTTTAACACTCACTATTCTAATTCTATTCTTAAAAAAAACTAACTACCTTTCTAATCTTTTTGTATTCTATTTTCTTTTAATTTATTATGCAATTGTATATGTGTGTGTGTGTGTGTGTAAAGACCTATAACTAGCTTGCTCTATTCTTTATTTATTCTATCTGTTTTCTTTTTATTTATTATATTATTTAAAATCCCATGCTACGTGTACTGTGTTAACCTAACTGAGACTTGTTATAGCAGTTATATATCATTGCTCTTTTTGTTGTTTTTGATTGCTTCCACTGTCTTCATCTGTAAGTTGCTTTGGATAAAAAAGTCTGCTAAATGAATTAATGTAAATGTAAAAATGTGTTTAGTTAAGGTTTGGAATTCATTATCTTTTTATCATATCTTTTACTACGAAGTCTTATATCACAAGCCCCCCATCCCGTCACCCAAAACCGCATACATATATTTTTTGGGCCACTTAAAGCACTGCTTTGAACGTGGAATTGTTGTTGGTGCCAGACGGGCTGGCCTGAGTATTTAAAAACTGCTAATCTACTGGGATTTTCACGAACAACCATCTCTGGGGTTCATGAAGAATGATCCAAAAAAGAGAAAATATCCAGTGAGCGGCAGAGTCAGAGGAAAATGGGCAGACTGGTTAGAGATGATAAAAGGCAACAGTAACTCAAATAACCACTCATTACAAACAAGGTATGCCGTATACCATCTCTGAATGCACAACACGTCGAACCCTGAAACAGATGGGCTACAGCAGCAGAAGACCACATCAGGTGCCACTCCTGTCAGCTAAGAACAGGAAATGGAGGCTACAATTTGCACAGGCTCACCAAAATTGGATAATAGAAGATAGGAAAAACGTTGCCTGGTCTGATTGCCTGGTCTCAATGGTTCAGTCTGCTGCTGGTGGTGTGGGGAATATTTTCTTGGCAAACTTTGGGCTCTTAGTACCAATTGAACATCGTTTAAATGCCACAGCCCATCTAAGTACTGTGGGGTTTTTTGTTTAAAAAAAAAAGTGAAAAAAAGTGACATTCAGCCAAGTATGGTGACCCATACTCAGAATTTGTGCTCTGCATTTAACCCATCCAAAGTGCACACACACAGAGTAGTGAACACACACACACACACACACTGTGAACACACACCCGGAGCAGTGGTCAGCCATTTACATATGCTGCAGCACCCGGGGAGCAGTTGCTCAAGGGCACCCAAGTCACAGTATTGAAGGTGGAGAGAGAACTGTACATGCACTCCCCCCACCCACAATTCCTGCCAGCCCGGGACTCAAACTCACAACCTTTCGATTGGGAGTCCGACTCTCTAACCATTTGGCCACGACTTCCCACGACCCTCTTTTATTTGGTTAATCTTAGGTCAAACATAAAATAATAATAACGTAAATATAGTAATACAGTATGCTATAAATAATAGATAAACATATTTCCACACACACACACACAAACAAAATTAACCATTTATTCAGATGAAGTAATAAAAAGAAAAGAAACAGATAATCATAGTTATACAATCAAATAAAGAAAAAGACAAATTGAAGAGAGGAAAAAAAGAAAAAAAAAAGAATAAATAAACCAACAAAATCCAACACCTTGTTGACTCTATGGCACAAATAATTAAGGCAGTTCTGAAGGCAAAAGGGGGTCCAACCCGGTACTAGCAAGGTGTAGGGTTAATTACCCTAATGTGGGACATTTTTTGCATTTCAGATTTCTGTGACATATTGCCATAGGCGGAGCATGTGTAAGGCTGGGGAAAGCATAGCCTCCCCCTGGCCATGGGGTCTTATGGCAAAAATGCCACTAAATTGGAAAAAAATGCGACTGCACAAACAAATTAAGTCTATTGCTAACTAAGTGTCGATTGCGGCATTAGATTAAGATCTGCTAATATTGCACCATATTTCATTTTAGCCGTTTTTACAGTTTTGCTAATTATAACCAATCCCACACTATTCTGTTGAGCTAAGGAATGCAATGGCCAATCAGATGCATTCAAATGAGTTATCACTAAAACTCATCAGCTTTGTTGAGTGCGTGTTAGCTGACTAAAACTTTTGTGGACTTTTGGATATTCTCTCATCATGAACAACAAAACGGAGATGTACATAAAATGTAAATAAGAGATTAATTTTGCAGTGTGAACAGCTTAAGTGATTATAAGGACAGTCAGTTTTTTTTTTTGAGGGTGCTTAAACTCCATACTCTGATATACCAGAGTTAGTGATAATGTCACTTCCTGTAGGATATACAGGTGCTCCTCCACCGGACTCAAGAAGACCGGTGCCGACCCAACACCGCTCCCGAAGACCACCGGTGACTCGTATTGGTTCATGAGGTTCCCCGGTGACTTGACTCAGTCCTTGAAGAGCCCTGGTGACTTGACTCAGTCCTCGAAGATCCCCGGTGACTTAACTCAGTCCTCGAAGATCCCCGGTGACTTGACTCTGTCCTCGAAGATCACTGCTGACTAGCCTTGTCTCTGGAAAGTCCATGGTACCTAGTCCTGACTCTGGAAGGTCATCAGTGACTAGCCCTGACTCTGGAAGGTTCACTGGAACCTGACTCGACTCTGGAGAGTTCACTGGAACCTGACTTGACTCTGGAGAGTTCACTGGAACCTGACTCGACTCTGGAGAGTTCACTGGAACCTGACTCGACTCTGGAGAGTTAACTGAAATTTGACTCGACTCAGGAAGGTCAACAGGAACTAGCCCTGACTCTGGAGGGTCAATGGTAACTAACCCTGACTCTGGAAGGTCGACGGTGACTAACCCTGACTCTGGAGGGTCCATGAACACCTGCCTCGACTCTGGAGGGTCAACCGGAAACTGACTCAACTCTGGAAAGTCAACGGGCACCTGACTTGACTAAGGAAGGTCAACAGGAATCTGACTTGATTCAGGAGGATCAACTGGAACATGACTCGACTCTGGATGGTCAACAGGAACTAGCCCTGACTCTGGAGGGTCAACGGTAACTAACCCTGACTCTGGAAGGTCGACGGTGACTAACCCTGACTCTGGAGGGTCCATGAATACCTGACTCAACTCAGGAGGGTCAACCGGGAACTGGCTCAACTCTGGAAAGTCAACGGGCACCTGACTTGACTCGAGAAGGTCAACAGGAAGCTGATTGGACTCTGGAGAGTACACTGGAACCTGAATCGACTCTAGAGGTTCAGGTGTGATGGTAATCCTGTGCAGCGGCGTTGGGCAAGCAGCCATCTTGGGCCATGACTCTAGACCGGTGGCCAACTTGGGCATTGGCGCTGGGTGAGTAGCAATCTTGCCCTGAGGCACTGGGCTGGCAGCCATCTTGTGCTGTGGTGCTGGATGGGCGGCCACCTTGGATTGTGGCACTGGCTCAGCAGCCGTAACGTGAACAGTCTTGGGAATTTCTAGGATTTTGGACAGCATGGAGAAATAGTCCAAGAATGAGTCGGCGGCCTTCTTGGGCGTAGGCGCTGAGCTGGCGGCCATTTTGCACCATGGCGCTGGATTGGAGACCACTTTGTGCTGTGGCGCTGTGCTGGCATCCATATTACCTCGTGACGCTGGGTTGGCGACCATCCTGTACTGTGGCGCTGGGCTGGCGGCCATCTTGCTTCCTGGTGCTGGGTTGGCGGCCATGTTGCCTCGCGGCGCTGAGCTGGCGTCCATCTTGCCCCTTGGTGCTGAGCTGTCGGCCATCCTGTACTGTGGCGCTGGACTGGTGGCCACTCTGTGTTTTGGCGCTGTGCTGGCTGCCATCTTGCCTCGTGGTGCTGGGTTGGCAGCCATGCCGCGCAGCGGCGCTGGGTTGGCGGCCATTTTGTGCAGCGGTCCAGGAGTGGAGGCCATTTTGCACAGGCACACTGGCTCAGCCGATTTGCATCTCCTTTCCCCCTTATGGTCATCATGGGAAAATGGCGGCTCCCAACTGAACCCCGGGTAAACGGGAGCCCACAGTGGAGATCGCTGCCGGACCTCCTCTCGACTGCTTGCTCTGGAGGGACCTCCCCTGGTCCCCCGGAACACCACTAGGCGAGAGCCCTCAAAACCATCTCTCTCCTGCTTGCTGGCTGGGGAGGAAATGGTAGCAGACATACTCCTGGATCTTGTTTGGATGGAGTCCTTCTGTGATGATCGTGTATAGGAAACACAAGGAGAGGGTATTGTGTTATTTTTTGATATTACTCAATACAAATGTGTTATTCTATGTTATTTACTTAATATGGTATTATCTTACTTATAATATTATGCATAACTATGACAGAAAGCAATATACTGATCAATATGCTGAGTTATTCCCAAATACTGGTTGTCATGAAAAGGGTCAGGTGTATAAAAGCCCTCCCATAGGGCAGTACTAGTAGTGTTGAACAGGATTGGACATAAAAGACCTCCCACTGGGAGATCCTGGTAATATTCCACTAAGTTGTATCTGTGAACTAAACTGACCTCTGTAATGCACCTGTGAACTAAAATAACCCTGAGAACTTTGGGTGATTTCCAAGTGTTGACATCAGTGGTAAACAGACTTGGAGGGATGTCTCACGTGACCATAGCCAACCAATAGGGAGAGATTGTTTAATTGTTGATTTGGCCGAATTCCATCATTAAGCGATAAGGGGTGGCAAACTTGGCGGGCAATGCCAATTAAAAACCGGAACTACCAAATAAGGTATAGAGATAGAGGTATAAAATGAGTGCATGGACAGACAGAAGATTCAGATGCAGTGCACGGCATCTCGGCTTTGTTGCTGTGTTCAATAAAGTCTATATTCTGACACCTGGAACCCCGTCTCCTGAGCCTTATTAATTTGACTGAATAAATTCATCATCAGCCCTAAGACACGACATAATTTGCGACCACGAAGGGACTGGATTGAAGTCCGGTGTCCAGGAGAGCCGTCACGGGCAGAAGGCCTGACTCCCATGGAAACTACTTGAAAATTAAAGGCGCCTAAAAAGGTAAGCAATTTTTGCTTAAATTGGACACAAGAATGTTAGCGTGGTAGGTTAAGGTCATGCCTGTGGGGGTAATCTAGGACAGGGCTTCACCAATAAACGAAACTTAAAGTATTACATTTGAACTAAATTTGATGAAAAGATAATTAACTATAAATCAAGGGGTTCCGGGTGTCGGAAGCTGCGCTTGCGAAAAGTAGATAGTTAGAAAAAAAGTGGAGACGCCTAGGAACTAGGGAGCTGCCCAAGTAGGTGGGGTGTGGCCCTGGTGGGTCCCCGCATGGGAAGGGCTGCTTGTTTGGGTGTCTGCAGACTGGAAAGAGTTAAAGTGTTAGTCTCTGTCTGTCGATTGTATGTTGAGAGAGAGATTTGTGTGTGCGCGCAGCATGCTGGACAAATTACTGTAAGCGCTGATTGCTTGGCTATACTAACCACATTAACTATACTGGGCTTTGCATGAAGCTATATGTGCTGATTTTATATGTTTTATGTGGCTGTTTGTGTTTGCAATGGTATGAAAAACTAGTGTGAACAATTGTAAAATAATGCAGGAGGAGGCAATAAGGTGGTGATTAGAAAATAAATTGTGTATAAAGAGTTGAAAGAACAAAGTAGATTTCAAAGAACTGGCTTTATCGGGAGTTTGGAGGTCATCCAAGTTACCGACGTTGTGATCTAAATTGTGAAACAATTATTGATAAAGTAACAAGTGACTGGTTTTTCGTTTCTAGAGTGAGAGAGAGAAAGAGAGACAGAAACCAAGGCTGGTTTGTGCATAATGGAGGGAGTGGAAGCAATGAGTAGGAGTGAAGGAGAAGCTGTGTGTGTGTGTGTGTGTGTGTGTGTCCATGCAAGAAACCTCTGTATGAGTGAAAGAGTGAAATTATCTCTGTGAGTGTCAGCAAAGAGTAAAAGCAAAAGGGCAGGGAAGAGGAGAACAGAGCAACTGTGAGTGTGTGGTGTGATGGAGAGAGAGAGAGCATGTACGTCTGGATGCATGTATTTGTGCACAAATGTGAGAGTGAGAACCTGTATGTTGGTCTGACTTTGTGCTGTGTGTGTGACAGAGAACAAAGAGAAAGTGTTATGTGTGTTTATGGGTGTATGAAGGAGTGTGTGTACGTGTGTTTGCATGTGTGAGAGATAGTGTGGGAGTGAGTTTAGTCTTAAGAAATTACATTAGATACCAAACATATTTAAAACATGTGAAAATCCTTTGATCTCAGTAATACTGCTGAGGTCAACATGACCCCAAACATTATGTGTGTAGTCATGTCATAATAACGGATATTAGAAACATTATTATTAAATAAAAAACAAATCCCTAAAAAGATATTTTGTAATTAGGAAATCATGAAATATCAGGATAGTAATAATAATAAAAAATAAAAATAAGGATATATATTTTCACCATGTAAAGTGGGTCTGGGGTCTGTATTATACCGATGATAATGAATATGTTGATGAATGTAGACTATTATACATGGATGTTAGAAATGTTGGTAGAAATTATCCAGGATTAAGAAATAGAAGAGCAAATGTTGAGATTATTGCTTAATCGATTTAAATAATAAAAAAGAGAATAATGGGTGAAGTTGTTGTTAATAAGAAAAAGAGAAGAAGGGGATGAAGGGGTAGACAAATTACATCAATACAAGAAAAAAAAAAGATTGACTTTTATGGAACCATTAAACTTAAAATACTGTCAAAAGAAGAACTGAACATTAGAATATTCAAGATATGAGGGTTTTGCATATAGTAAACCCCATCTTTCACTTATTCAATTTGGGCAGGAGGAATGACAGCTACAGGTCACAGATTGTGGCGTTTTGAGGCAATTAGCATGGGAGAAAACAATTCAAACAAAAAGCAATTTGCGATTGAAAGAACCAATAGATCCTGTGTTACCCTTCAAACTGTTAACTAGAAAAAACATTGTGATTATTTTAAAATATTTGAGACAATCTAATCAGCTTCTATAAAAGGTGATAAGTCCTCCGCCCAACAAAAGTCCAGGTGGAAATCAGGGGTCGGATACTTTTAGTGATCCTCGTCTGATGAGCCTGGTGAAGATTAGCTATTAAAGTGCTGGGATTAGAGAGGTAAGTCACTGAGGGAAAAATAATAATTTATTGTGTTGAACAAATTTATAACTGTGACTTTCAGAGATGTCAACTCAAGTAGAGTTATTGAATTCTAAAAATCCAGCCCGTAAACAAGTAATAAGGGAGCTCTCAAAAAGGTGGGCAGAGCGAACTTGTTAAAAATCTTAAAATAATTACCAGATCAATGATGAATCCAAAAAAAAAAAAAAAAAAAAAAAAATAGAACAATGGGTATTGACTCGGTTAAAACAACATGGAATTAAATCATTAAAATTGGAGAAACAAGAAAGAGACAATAAAAACAATGAAATAGAAGAAGAAAGGCTGCCTCCATATGCTCCTTCCTGTGATCAAGTTGTTAATCAAATGCCTGTAGTACAGGGAAAAATAGATTTAAAGGGATAAATAGAATTTGAGGAATATGTACAAGATGCACCTGCAGATGTTGAAATAAATGAGCAGCACAGCAGAAGTTAGCTGAGGAGAATGGCAGACAACAGGAGAGAGAGTAGATACACACACAGCCATGAGAGAGGGGCTGAAGCTTAAAAAGGAGGGGCTGATAACATTAACACCAATGTCTCAAGCAAAACAAAAAGAGAGAGAGAGAACAGCCCACAAGGTGGAGCTAAGGACTGGAAGAGGAGGGGCCAAGGACTACCGAGAGGAGGAGAAAACAAGTGAGCCACACACATCTCAATGGCTTTCAGAGATGCTCAAAGAAATGGAGAATTGCCACAAACACCTAAACTCAGTTTATGAAGAATTGGGGAGGCATTAAGCAGAAGAGCTTGAAGATGCACCTGAAAGAACAGTGACACCTGCTGACTCAGCCCAAGAAGCACTAAATGAGATGGAGGAAAGGTGCAACGGAACAAGAGAGAATCTCAAACAAACTGTCCACATGACAAGAGAAGATTTCAAGCAAGCTGTGGACAAATTGCAACAAGAGCTGGAAGAACTGATGGGCAAACATGATCGAATGCAATCACACCCAAGCCCACATGATTATGTTCAGCGGAAGCAGTACAAGCAAGTAGCTGGGACACAGGTCATGCAAGACATATAATATCCAGATATATCGGTTTCAAGCATACAGACGAAGAGGAAAAAAGCAGCACGGATCAACAAGGACATCAAGAAAACTGAAACCCCAAAATTTGAGTGCTTAATACTCATCAAGCAAGGTCACACCCAATACATTCCCTGGGCAAGTCAAGATCTGGACACTGGTTTCCTGTCTTCTAGACATCCATAAAGGAGCTGGAAAATGGAATCAGAACATTTGAAGAAGAATCAACTGGAAAGCTTCTGGCCCTAAGTGACATCAAAGCCCTGTTTGCTAAGTGTTTGGGGGCCTCCAAGATGAATGACATACTCAAGCAGTCTGGCCTCCACCAAGCAGTTGACAAGCCCCAAGCAGAATGAGTTTCTTTTGACAAACATTGACGTGACATCTGGATGACTCTGAGAGTTGAATACCCTATGCAAACTGACCCAGGATTCCTGAAGGGGGAGCTAATGGGGGAGACTGAGAATCCCACCACCTGCATACAGAAAAAAAAACTAAGATGCTGGAAAGAAGAACTGGAAAAAGATCCCGAGCAAGAAAAAGTACTGACAGCACTCTTCAGGACTGCCATTGTGGAAGCCATGCCTGCAGTAATGAAAGTGAAGCTGTGGTCCATGCTGTAGAACAGCACAGAAGACCAGAGTTAAAGATGAAGGACCAAGAAAAATAGCTGCTAAATAAGAAGAAAAAGGTCCAAGCAGTGCAGAAGGAAGACCACTCAGCAGTGATGGCACCTGTCAATACTTCGATGCCTGTCAATCCACTTGTAACAATGAATGTGCCTGCACCAGCAAATCAGACTGCAACAGCACAAGGCACGGCCTGCTGGAACAGCTAATGTTCCACAAGGACCACCAGTAGTCATCTATCTCAAGTAAAAGCAGCGAAACAACAGGAGCTGGAATAGACAACAACAAAAAGGACGTGGCAGAGGAAGATTTAACAACAATCAACAAAAAGCTGGTGGCCCTCCAGGAGTATGTTGGGGATGCTGTCAGCCTGGACACAGTAGAAGAAACTGCCTCACCAATCCTGGGCAACAGGGCCAGCCAATGGCCTCAGGAGTCAACTATGGACAACAAGTGCAAGCTCAACCTCCAGGCCCTGTTAACCTATGGCGTGGACCTGATCAAGGCTATTAGGGCTGCCCAGAGAATCCTAAGGGGAGGAATCAGCTTACAATGATATCCTGTGATGCTGATCAAGAACCAATGCTGCAAGTTAAAATCTAAGGAAAACCCATTATTGCCATGTTTGATAGAGGGGCAACACATTCCTGTTTAAATCCAAGATATGCTTCGCACCTCCAAATGTCTGGAAAATATATAAAGACAGTAGGATTTTAGGGGACAACTCAGTTAGCATGAAAGCATGAAAGACACTGAAATAAGGATACCAATCTTAGTTTCAGGAATATACACCTGTTAATTTAATAGGCAGGGATGCTATATGTAAACTAAAAATGCAGATAGGGTGTACACCAGATGGAATTTATGTAGACGATAGGGCAATTAGACAAATGAATGTTTCACCATTACAACAAACACAAGAACCCTGTGCTAACATATATTGGTTAGGTTATCTAAAGGAAGATGTAGAAAAAAAAAAAAACAATTAGCAAATGGGGAAGATACATAAGAGAACAGCTTTGTGAACCAAGTCCACCAAAAACTGAACACAAAAAAAAACCAGAATTTGAAAAAAGATGGTTAGAAAACATACATATAATACATAATAGTAGGACCAGAAGGGTAAGCTCTGCAGATAGATAAAGAAAAATTCATTGATGAATGGTTTGAAGTTCCAAACTCGATTCCTGATGTTACATTATATGTAAGTAAAGATTGTGTTTCTAAAGACTTAGGCCCCATGACGAAACAAGCAGAAAAAAAACAACTGGGAAGCCACAGAAAATCCTCTAATCTTCCAATCAGCAGATAAGGTGTATCTAAAAATCTTGTGTACTACTCCAATTGTGGGAGTCCCCAGAATGGTTATAAATACAAAAGTTGAGCCAAAGGCAAAATGAATTGAGAAATGTAGAAACATTTACCATCAGAGTTATGGTCTCAGTGTGACATAGATGTGGGTTTAGTCAAATCAGATAATCCAGTTCGAATCAGTAACCTTCAAAACCAGAAGCAGAAGAGGGAATCAAAAAGACAATTGAGGGGTTAATGAAAGCAGGAGTGCTTGTTGAAATTACTAGCTGTAGTAACGCCCCAATATTGCCAGTAGATAATGCATACAAATCAAAATGGCGTTTGGTGCATGCTTTGAGAGCAGTGAATGAGGTTGTGGAGGATTGGCCTACTGAAGTTCCAAATTTCAATACGTTGTTAACCAATGTTCAGCTCCTAATTATTATACAGTAACTGATCTCTGCTAAGCTTTTTCAGCGTTCCCTCGGCCGAGGAGAGCAGACTTTTGTTCACATTCACCTACCAAGGTAAAAAAACTCACTTACATGAGACTGCCACAAGGTTTCAAAACACTCACCATATGTATTTAATCAAGTTCTAAAAGAAGATCTAATTGATCTCAGGCTGGACAGTACATTAATACAGTACGTAGATAATTTGTTGATCTGTTCAACGACTTTGCCACCAAGGCTCAATTAAAGGTCTTACTGGCTGAAGGGGGACATAAGGCCTCTAAAGGAAAACTGCAATATTGCTTACCGCTGAGAACTTAGGACGCACAATTTTACATGGGATGAAAGCTATATCACCCAGTCAATTAGAGGACTACAACTACAAACAGTGGGATAAATTATTATTTTTTTGGGAATGACAGGTTTTTAGTACAGACTATAATGAAAATTATTCAATCAAAACAGTTCCACTTAGAGCACTAAGAAAACATATGGGCCATCAAAATATTAAAGCACCTTTGATTATTTGAGGATTACTGATGCATGGACAACATTTGAACCATTAACGAAAAAAAGAAAATGCAAATTGGCTTTGGCGCTCATATGAAGGTCTATATCGGTTACAATCCTTATATATGATGCGCATGGTTTTGACCATTGCACGAGGGGGGAAGTGATTAAAAATAAATAATAATAATAATGATAATAATTAAATAAAAAATAAGAAAGATTATAAATAAAGTGACAAAGTAATTGGTTGCTTTATGTATAAGCAATGGTGGATGAATATCTATTTGAATGTGAAGTCTGCACCCTAAATAATGTCAAGAAATGGACATGATGAATGTCAACAAATAGATATAAGAACTGACATCAAGAAAAGAAAGACCCCTGTAGTTTATGTAATCGACTGCGCATTGGAGTATGAGCCTTTGAACAAATCAAAAGGGAAAAATAAAATGGGATAATTTAAAAGGAATTGTGCAATAATCTGGCATTTAGACCAAAATATGTATTATAATTTAGAAGTGCTCAAATCATTTAGTCTAGTATATGCCACATCCACTGTAAAGATAAACATGAATGAACATGACAATCATAAAGGTCAAAGACACAGAACTATATGTTTTCCCCAAATTTGCATCATGGAAGATCAATAAAAAGCAATTGCAGATTACTATTGGGTATGTGAAAAAAAAAAAAGAGTAAGAGCCTCACGAAAAGACTGGAAAGGTATTGTACCAGAGTAAGACTGTTACAAGGGTTAACAATGATTGAAGGAGACTTAAATGAAGTTAAGCAGCCACAACTAAGGTGACACAGAGATAAAAGAGCCTATGAAGCAGATCCAAATCTGTACATAGATTTAATTGGCCAACCAAGAAGAATACCAAGAGCAATATAAAGCTAGATAGTAAATAAAATCTGGATTTGAGTCTATAGTTGAATGACTAGCCCCAAATAAGAACACTGAGTGGATAAATTATATTTACTACAATCAGCAGAGATTCATTAAGTACACTGACGAGCTCTGGGAGAACAACTGGGTCCTACAAGTAAAATGGCATGGCAAAACAGACAAGCACTGAACTGGCTTCTGTCCGAAAAAGGAGATGTATGTGTAATGTTTGGAACTGACTCATATACTTATATTTCAAATAGTACAGCCCCAGCTGGATCGTTCACCAAAGCTATGGAGAAACTGGAAAACCTAAGAGAGGAAGTGACCAAGAACGCCGGAGCAGACGTGCATACTTGGGACTGGTTTAATTCATTTTTTGGGTCTTGGGGGACAATTTAACTAAAGTGGGCAACATAATAGGCATTGTTGTTGTTGTGTTTCTTTTTTTGTTCTGATGTCTTGTGCCTTTCATCAGATCAATGCTGGCCAGTGCTGCAGCCAAACAGATGATTGTGTCAGTGAGACCAACTGGAGTGGACATTGGATGTACCAACGTGCACAGTGGGACCTGGACTGGATGAACTGGATGAATTTGTGTGAAACCTTCCTGAAAAACAATGGAGTGGTAGGGGAAGGGGTGCCTTTTATTTTCTATTTTTTATGTTTATCCTGTATTGTAACTTTTGATAGAGAGGGAGTCAGTATTTTCATTGTATTTTCATTTTCTTATTATGTAGTAGAATTAGAATACTTGGATAGAGTAGGCAGGAAGTTAGATGGTGTTGTTGTATTTTATTTTGGCATATGCCCCTTCCTGAAGTCACTTACTCCTTAAGACATTTATTTCTTAAGTCACTTATTATCTAATCATTTATTTTAAAGAACATCTTAGGAAAGAAAGGGGACGCTGAAGGTGTCAAGCAGGTCCGTGTTAGGATCGAAGTAGTGAATGCACAAGGGTTAAAATATAAATAAATCAAAAGAGAAAATGCAGATAACGCATTCATAAAACAAATGATAGACATATTAGTGCTCTTAGTGCAAGTCGTCTGAGAAAATCTGCAGCTTCCTAATGTGGGACAGATGTGAGAAACTAATAATAAAAGGCCAAAATCACCTTTCATGTAGAATAGTCAAATATTAAAAGTTAGTATTTATCTTAGTTATAGATGTATAAAATATGGATAATCAAACATCATCAGACAAATAATACTGTATGATAGTTTTGATGCATTTATTTGTGATAAGCAAGACATTAAGCAACTATTATCATAGACCTGCTTGTGTTGTGTTGTGTTATGTAATGTTGTGTAAATAAAATTCTTGACTGTTTTCTAGTTCAACAAACACATACAACCACAGCAGGCATAACATTGGCCTATTTGAAGGCAAAATATAAAACCACAATTGAGACATTATGTTAAGTTGAGTTTAACTTTAGGCTAGATCAACCTTGATTCAGAATTCATGAACGTGCAGTGAACTGCTGTTAAAAACATTTAAGACCAATTTGTTGATGCTTTCTCTTTTACTAAACAAACACACAATTATAATGTCTTTTTGAAAACCTCCAGCAGCTAGCTTGCACAAACCTTGAGAACTACTTGGATAAAAACAATCTTAACTTTACCCTTAAAGGTTAACTTTACATCTCTGAAAACAAGCAGTGCATGTCATCATCATCATCTATAATCCCATCTGCAGTAACAGTATTCTAATATCGCATAACAACACTAAAACCCTGTAAATAGGAAATTTTGCCCCACAAACCATGCCCATCCACACATTTTTGTCTGACTGAAGTACTGTCCCACATTAGGCTTATCATACTCTCCCACCTTACGAAACCATATTTCTTAAAGTGGGACATTAGGAAATTATTCCTTAATATCAAGTTTGTCAAAACACTATGTCACTGAGCTTTGGGTGTGCTTCCAGTTTGATGATTCTTCCACCCTCATTCATGAATGTACATGTTAGAGGTGATGTGATTTTGATCACATGACACCACAGCTTTTGTAACCCAGAGTTTCACTGGAATTCATGTACTTATAGGGGAGCTACAAACACGAAACCCAAAAAGTGTCCCACATTAGGGCAATTCACCCTACCTAATAAAGTTGCAAATGACTGTACATTATTTGGAAAATAATGTTTTCTGAACCTTAAACTGCATAAACATGTTGCATTACACCAAATACACAAACTAGCGACACTGAAATATGAGGTTTATCTGTCTGTCAGATGCCCATTAAAGTTGCATATGTTACTAACAAACACAGCATATTTTCTTTCAGAATCATCATTGGCTGGTCAAAAAGAAAAATGAGTAATTTTAAAACATTTTACTTACAAATGAAGATAGGTTAAAGGTGCAAATAATAATAGTGAGGAAAGAAAAAATATTAACAAATTTAAGGCTTGACTCGACCAAGAGAGATGATTTTTCTCAATGTTTTCAGGAAAAACTGCAAAAAAGTTGAGAAAATTTAAAAAGATTTTTTTTTCTCAGTTTGTTTTTGTAGGATTTTTTGTTTGTTTGTTTTAAAAGTTTTTGTTGTGTAAACTGAATAGAATGAGTTGAGAAACCAAAAAATGTCATGAAGCTGGTTGCCTTAAACCTTTAAATTTGTTAACTTTTTTCAGTTTTTCCTTCTTAGTTAATTTGCAAAGTTGTCACATACAAATTACATTTATACTTCAAAAGTGAGACTTAATGATGCTAATATATATATATATATATATATATATATATATATATATATATATTTGAGCATCATTACTCCAGTCTTCAGTGTCACACAATCCTTCAGAAATCACTCTAATATGATGTTTTGTTGTTCAAGAAACATCTTATTATTATCAATTTGGGAAACATATGTGCTGCTTAAAACATGATGCATTTTCAGGATTCTTTAATGAATAAAAGTTTCAAAAGAATAGCATTTTTTTTTTTTTGGTTCTGTTCTAACATTATATGTCTTTAAGCTTTACTGTTATGTTTTATCAATTTAATGCATCCTTGATGAATAAAAGTATTAATTTCTTTCAAAAATGAATAAATAATTGAACAGTTTACATGACAATGTTAAAGTTAATTTGAAATCAAAATAAAGCATGAATTAATTGAGTACTCCAAATAAACTAGACCGAAAATGACTACTTTATGGAATGTATTTCACATTATTGTACATATCGTATTGCTTTATTATGTCATTAAGTGTATTAATGGGAGTAATAACTGACAAGAGTTTATTAATAATAATATATAATATTTC
This sequence comes from Carassius auratus, assembly GCF_003368295.1. Classification (NCBI taxonomy): domain Eukaryota; kingdom Metazoa; phylum Chordata; class Actinopteri; order Cypriniformes; family Cyprinidae; genus Carassius; species Carassius auratus. Next base: position 9,532,753 of record NC_039270.1, on the reverse strand, counting down.
ATAGAAGATTGAAATATAATTTATTTCCCTTTTCATTTGTTATGTCTCCCAAAATGCATAATAAAACATGCTTTTAGTCCCGGGGTCCTCATATGAGAACATGTATGAAATCAATGTCCTGTTTTGTAACAGAAAATCATATTTTGATTTGAAACCCCATACCATTTTCCTGAGATGTTGACTTTTGACACACAATTGAAATTATTTTGACACACAAATGTAAAAATATTTCCATATTTCCATAAGATCCAAACATTTAGTATCTCTGAAAAGCCCTGAATGTGCTCTGTACAGAACATCCAGACTTAAAACTGTGGTATGTACAGTCTCAGAGAAATTCACTAAAATATAATGTCCTCATGTGAGGCCGCACGGTCTTAGGAGGTTAAATAGCACAATTAAAACAACAACAGCTGACCAGTGTGCTTTACAGCATCAAGTAAAAGAAACAAAAGAATGAAAAGATAAAATAACAGAAAAAATAACACACACACACACACACACACGCACACACGCACACACACACACACACACACACACACACACACACACACATATATATATATATATATATATATATATATATATATATATATATATATAAAGACCTATAACACTAGCTTGCTCTATTATTTTTCTATTCTATGTTTTCTTTTTATTTATTATATTATTTAAAAGCCCTTGCTACATGTACTGTGTTAACCTAACTGAGACTTGCTATAGCACTTATTGATATTTTGTTGTTTTTGTTTGCTTGTATTGTCCTCATTTGTAAGTCACCTTATATATACTAAATATAAATTATATATATACTAAATATAAAGTATTATATTAAATATAAACCAACAGAAATCAAGAGCAATTTAAACATCAGGGCACATTAAAAGCAATGGAAAATGTTTTTTTTTTTTTTTTTTATCATATTTGATACATCAGGATTTTATGGCACATATAGTATGATATAGTGAGAATAGGCAAAAACGCCTCATTTTAATTTAGAGACCCAAACTGGTCTAAAGTATGTAATTTGGTGTTGATGTTCCTATTTATATAGTCAAAAAAATACAATTCTGAGCTTGTAATGTAAAATAAGTATCTAAATGACTTTTAAATGTTACTAATATTTATTTTTTTATTTTACTTTCTTTCTTGCCCCCTTGTGTCGGGAATAATGTCACCAAACCGGTAAAAAGTTGTGTTATTCTGCCATCTACCGATAGAAAACCAAACAGCTCACTTTCTGAACACAACCGTGAAAGTACATGTGCACTGTCAGCTGCAAAGAAACACAAGGTAATGCAAACACAAACACAAACCATGGTTTGAAGACTCACATAAACATGAACATGAACACCATTAAACAATGCATTTGATTATATTCATTCACTTAGCGTCAAGTTTCTCTCGAAATAAGATGCTTTCTTGTAAGCGTGGCGTCTTTGTAAATTATATATAGCTCTTTATTGTAATTATATGATTTCAAATCGTGGACAGGGAGAAAAAGGAAATATTTTAACAGTGCATGCTTTTGACTTCCACGAACTCTAGGAATGGAGTATTTCACGATGCAGATGAAGCATAGGTCGGCTAATGCTGAGTTATCTGCACTGTCTGTTGGGGAAATAAAATCAATACACCATCATCGAGGCAGAGGAATGTAATCCCGCCCAGAGCATCTGCTTGTCACATGTGTCCATAGAGCCGTTCGTTCATAGCGTGAAATAGAAAATCCCTCCTGTCCTGTCCACTATTTAGTGACGGAGCGGTGCTCGGCTGCAGTGCCTCCTATCGCCGTCAGATGGCGCTTGGGAGCAACTCTGGCTTTTTAGTCAAATGTAACGCTTTATGGCTTTGTCAAAGTATCAAAAAGTGCATGGAATTTAAGCGGGTTTTATTTTTATTTTTTTCAAACACCTATACGTGATATTTATCATAACATTTTTCTAAATCATTTGCAATTATTGCATATACTTTTGGAAACGGTGTAGGCCTACAGTATTTCTAAACATGTGTCACGGCATGATTTAATTTACTAGTGAAAGCAAAAAGATGATTCAAATTGTTGCAAAATCTAAAATATACTCTTGTGCTTATGTATTAAAATACTGATGCTCGTTAAGTCACGTTTTTTCAAAAATACACTTGAAATATAAATGACATATTAAAGTATTTTATACACATCTATAACTCAGGTTTTTTCACTTTTTTTCAATTAATAAATTAAATGATTTTTTTTTCTTTTTTTTATATTACAAATATATATATATTTTTTACTAATATTCTTAATGTTGCCAAATATAATTTACAAATCTTCAAGTTTGTGATTTTCATTTTTCATTGTGATTTTCATTTTTTTAATGAAAAGGCTTAGACTTATATAAGGTAGTTTTTCTTTTATCATCCAAGACATCCTTATTTGTCACAAAAACCTGTAGATTAGAACCTAAAATCTTTCTTGCCTTGAACTGATGACATATACAATTTAATGCATACAGAACAAGTATCAAGTATGCCTGTATTTAACCATTCTTGTGTATTTACTGTAAAAGGAATTCGTTTATGTATATATATATATATATATAATCATACCTTACTCGTTAATCCTCTCATATTTTTTCAACAGGATATGTTATTGTACCTATAGAATAGACGAAAGGACATGTGTGGCCAGCAGAGGGCGCCCTAACTGGGATTCCAAACTGTCAGCTCCTATGAAGACAGCAGAAGTTGGATTGGCTCTGGTGGTTCCCAGACACTGTAACAGATCCGTGACCTGAGAGACCCGCGTGTGGAAGGGCCATGATAAGTGCGGCACAGAGGGAAGCAGCGTTCTTCTGTTCCACCGAGCCTTTCATCTCAATCTAAACCATCCTCCTCATAACGCTCCTCTCTTCTCTCTTCTCCATCTCGTCCTCTTGACAATATCTTCTTTTCTTTTGCTTTATTTCTGCCCCCTCACCTCTCGCCCTGTCCGTCCCGCTGTGAGCCGAGGTGTAATATATCCGTATCCCATGTGTGCTGAAGTCTTTAACATTCTTTCTTCTGCAGAAAGCCGAGGTTGGCACTGTACTGCGCGAACACATCAAACACCACTTCTTTATCTATCGCTTTCTTGCTGCAATTCAGGGGTCAGAGGTCAGCGTTCCAATTCCTTGCTCCATCTTCCATCTCAAATACCTGCTTTTGTGTTTGTATTCTTGCATATTTTTCATTTTTTTTTTTGATCTTCTATAGCTTCTATTTTTTAACTTATTTTAGATGCAGCTGTTTTGAGACTGTGTTGGTGTGCTTTGCAGTGACAGGACACTGAATCACACAGAGTATCAGAGGTAGATCCCGCTGTATTCCTTAAGATCTGTTTATGATTCGATAGTCCAGTTCAGAGGAGCATGTGGACAGGGAACATCACTCATTAAAGCACCTGACCGAGATCAAAATGCCCACCGCTGCTAATGTGTCTTTTGAGTTCATATTTTACCGTTCTTGTTGATCTAGTTCACTTTTACAGGTATCAGTGACTGAAGCCTGTTCAGGTTTGGTGATGAGAGAAAAAAATACACCAAGAGGAAATAATAAATTTGTCTGTATTTTCTTTCTCAGTTTTAGTGGAAAATGTCTTTAAAACAGGATAGATTTACTTTGAGCAACATTTTAAAAGAGTTAAGATTGGTTTTAAGAGAGCATATCTTGAAATTATTGTATGCTTTCAATGTTTCAAATTGTAGTGTAAATAAAATACACTGAGTAGTTGTGTTTTTAGGATATTTAGATAGTAATCTAATAATAATAGTAATAATAATAGTAATAATAATCAACCTTAAATAAACTGTTCAGATTATTAAAGTGTTTGGCATAACATACATTTACTTAAAGCAGTTTTTGTAAAGATTTAAGGTTTTCAGAAATTATAGCTTGAATTATTTTATTTTATTATATCTATTTTGGGATCACAGAAATTCTATACGAATGTCCTAAATATCTGTTTAAAGGTGCTTGTATGTTTTCTTTCTGAAAAATATTTGCTGTGTTCACTATTCACAGACTTGAAGCAGTGGTGTTTATCTGTAATTAAAAAGAAATAAGTCTAAAAATAACTCTTTATTATTAATTTATAATTAATTTGCCTGAGGAAATGTTGGAAACAAATTGCACATATTTCCTTAGTCTTCATATCTGAAAACTTGAAATCCATTTTGAGAATAATAGTATTTAGGTATTTTTCAGCAGCACAAACTATAACAATGTGAATAATCTGAATTGATGCAGTAATCTTACCATGAAATATTCGTAAACATTTAACTGAAATGGGCATTAAACTGTCTTTCTATTTATTGCTTAATTTACTCCGAGTTGGCTTTTTTACTGTAAGATGATTACTTGCATTACTTCAGTTATGTCTTTATGTTTGCTTTGCTACAATAAAGCAGTCTGTTTCCAATCCCTCTTAATTAAACTGAACTTGCAGCAATTTACAGTGAATATGAAAACGGTTCTTATGAATCCAGTTTTTGGGTTGCGTTCATGTCTGGGTCAGGCCGAGCGTTCCCCAAAACACACGTCGAAGTCAGAGGTCACTCAAAATGAGGGCGCAGAAGAGAAAAAGGAGGGACAGAGGATGATGAAATGGTGAAAGGAAGAGCTTAGATAGTGACCTCTGGCCCCGCGTCTTCCTTTTCTCTTTCACTCTCTTATTCGCTCCCTATGTTTCTTTTCTGGTTCTTCTCACTGACTCTTTGTGTCCAGCGTTGATCTGAGCGCAGGCCGTGATCTCTGCGACCTTTCCAGGGGTCAGCTGGCGGCCACGACCACAGAGGGGTCAGTCTGCGGCCTGGGTTCATCTCTCGGTCAACATCAGGTCAGATTTTGGTCAACATCAGTGGTGTGTTAAAGACCCTGAAGCAGCGAAGACGGTTTCATCAAAGAGCAGGTCTTGTGTTGCAGCTCGTGAGATTATACCAGTTGTCTCATATTTCTGATTGGATCTGAGATTGCTTTTGTTGTGACTTGCAAATTCAAATTTAAGATCTGCGTGAAAAAGCTGCTTTTATAAAGAAAGTAACGAGTGTTTCTATTCGAAGTATTCCGATGGCTTGCAAGTAGCGAAACTAAAATGAACCTCTTGTTACGGTCAACATGGAGGTCGTCTACAGGTCAATTACAGGGTGTTTTTCCAAAAGCAGCAGTAGCTGATAGTTTCCACTGTTCTAATACATATCTGCCCTCGCCATGACCTGAAAGCTGGGGTCACTTGGCAGTCATCGGAGTGTGTTCAGAAAAGCTCCAGATGATTCAGCGAGGTTGTAAACACTGGGAGTTCAGTCTGTCTGTCATCATAGGTCACTCGGTAGTCAGCATCATGCGTTGGGTAACATTCATAAGGTGTAATGGCTTGACCCAAATTATTACTGCTGACCTCCGTGTAATGAAACTCACCAGCATCGTACAATGTTTTAAATATACACTTTTTAGATGTGCATGCAGCATACAATTAAATGACAAACTGTTAGTCAAATAATATGTGTGAGATTCAGTGTTAGACTTGTTTGAATGGTAATCTTTGTTAACCTTGGTACTATAGCCTTCAACAAACCGGTCATCCTCTAGGTTGATGGTCTATTATTAAGGCTTTTGGGGATGCATTATAAATGGGTTTTTAGATTTTTGCAGGTTTTTGTAATCGTTGTTAAATAAATAGGCCTACAGAGTTAAATATTGGCAATTTAATTCTGAATGTACCTATTTTAGAATGAAAATTTAGGTGACAACATTTTAAATAATAGCATTGTTACATAATAATTCCCCAATGTTTAGGAATGCACTGTTATAATTATTATTATTAACTGATACCATTTTGGTTCTCTGATGATATTTGAAGTTTAATGGCTCTATATTGGTCGTTTAATTTTGAATGCGCCTATTTTTCCATGTACATTACAATTTTAAATAATTCAAATGGAATTTGTATTTAGAAGTTACAAAATGTTCGTATAAAAAAAAGTAATTATTAGTTGACTATACATTGATTACTGTAATTTTTTGATGCTTGAATTTACATGTAGCATTTAAAGTGATTGCCTTTTAGTCTTTTATTTTGAATTTTAATTAGATTTTTTTTTATTCATTCTTTATTTATTATATTAAATTATAGTTATTGGTAATATGATTAATTATTGGCCTGTGGTATTGGCCAGAATTGTAATATTGTGCATCCCTCGATTTGTGTTTTTGTTGGGATGCCAGGTATACATTTCCAGTGTAGGTTATGCTGGATTTTGGATTTGAATCTGGATACTTTTAGAAGTAGCATTATGTTGTTTTCACCCCATAGCTTCCACCGCACGCTTCAGAATTTTCACACGCTTCAATTAATATTCATGTGACCTCAAATTCACCTAGAAAGTGGTGCGGGTCGTCTGGGGGTCAGTGGCGTAGGGGTGCTTCTTTCCCCTAAAAGCACTTCAATGCCCCTACAAAAACATACAAGCGGCAATCATTTAGTCTGATCATTCAGATTGGTAGGCTACGTGTTTTTGGCCTCCGTCTGACCTGTATGTATCCAGGGTCACATGGCGGTCAGATTCAGGGGTCATCTGACGGTCGAAGTCCTCCTGTCCCTTCCGAGCCACCGTAGGGTGTTGGTTCTATCCGTGGGGTCTGATTGGCTCAGTGGCAGGGCCCGAGGGCTCATCAGTCCTTCCTCTAATCATTACAGATGTAAGACAGTGGCGTAAACAGGCTTCATTAGGCCACAGCCGCTGTCCACTTTAAACCGCCGTTATGACTTCACAGAAGCATCTGTATCTTGCTCCCCTGGGGAGCGACGTCGAAGGATGAAGTGCTTTTGAGATGGTCTTCTATCAGTTAAGTGTGCAGGGTTGACAGGGCTGAGGTAATGACACCGTGCTGGGGTGGCAGGATTGAGCAACAAATCGAATTATGATATTTCTGATAAAAATTCCAATTGAAAATATGATTTTTACACAAAAAATAAAAAATAAAAATAAAAATAAATATATAAACCTAGGTTTGCTATGTTCATTTGTATGGCTGCACAATGTGGCCAAGATTTTGTAATGTAATTTGATAGATTAACAAATTTATTCTAATTTTAGTTTTAGTTATCTATAACAATAACTACTACTAAATAAAAATGTCAAAACAAAATAAGTATTGCAATATGTAATGCGTGATTTTTTTTTTTTTTTTTTTTTAGGCTACAAATGTAAAATAGAAATACTAATATTTATGTCTGTCCCAGTTTCTTGATATAACTACATCACTCTAATCTTCTCTTTTGTTGATAAGTGCTTCTTATTTTAAGTATGGGAAGATGGGGTGTGTCTTGCATTCCCAAATACACATTAAAGTGACCCAATCTTAGACCAGATTCAAAGATGAGTTTTCTGCAGCATTTTCTGCAAGCACTGGTGGGTCATGAGATGCTCACGTGTAAACGTGTAAAAATGAACACCGTGCCGTGCTTGACTTGATGTTAATTTAATTAAATTGCAGTCTTTGCTATTTGATATTCTCCCTAATACAATTTCGGTTTATTTCAATTAATGCCGCAGCAGGGCCAGATCCGAGTGTTGCTGCTCTTCAGAGACTGTGAAACAGAAAGGTACAGACAGAACAAGCAGTGTTCTCGATCTCTCTCTGTGTGTCGATTGTGACGTATCCGTACGCAGCAGGAGAGGTCAAAAACAGAGAGCGCTGCAGCAAGGTGCTGTCGTTGCTGATGAGCTTTCATAGCATGTGTGTTTTCGTCAGGAGGAACGAAGCGGGTTCAACGGCAGGGCAATGGCAGACCCCCCATTCTCAATCACACTCGGTCCCTAAGGGGAATGCGACACTGCATGCTCGCGCCCGAAGCTGTGCTAGACAAAGTACGATGTACGGATAAATACCAAATGAAAAAAGGGCGAAAAAGTGCAATCCTTAAATATAAAGAAGAAAATTAGTCAGGGAACGGATGCATTCTCCTCCCTTCTCATTATCCTTTTTGCATTGTGGTGTAATGTGGAGCATGCTGGCGAGGCCGCTGGTAAACACTGATGACATCATAGACGCACCGTGTGGCATCGCCACTGAGATATTTTTAACCAGCATGCTGCCGGCTTCTCCTAAAAGCCCTATTGCTCATACCTCTCTCTTTTTTCCCCTCTCTCGTTCTCTCTCGCTTTCCACCTGCTCTTCACCCCATCAGCGGCGGGGTCGTTGCGAGGTCGGGAGGAGAAATGGAGCACTGTGTAATGCCCCTCCGTGCCTACTGATGGAATGCTCTTTCTTGTTCCTCCTCTAATGCTTTCCTTTAACTCCTCTCTTTCATGCTTGTTTCCCGCCCATCTTGCCTGGCTTATCTCATCTCTGCATGCACCTGCGCAACTACCTTCCATCATCCCCTTTTGTTTCTAAACAGGCCTGGAGGTGTTTAAAGGAAAAGTGTGGGGCGAGATGCTAGTTTGGAATGAATCATGATGCTCCGAGCGTCATATTTGACACTAAACGGATCCGTCCCTACTGCATTTATGGTCCGACGCGTGTTGAAACCAGTCATCCCTGAAGAACCTGACATCCCTCCTATAGCATTCGTGTAGTTATAACATTTATCAGCTATTAAAACATGCTGTTTTGTAAAATTGCAGGATGGCGCTTATAATCTAGACTCGTTTTTCTCATATAAACACGTCCTTGTGGTGGCCAGAACAATAAGATGAATGGTGCGTACTAGGCAGCGCTGTGATCTCTGGTGGGATCGGGCCTCGGGACCCTTCTGACGGGACACAGGTTAAATATTATCATCCGGAAACCCACTGAACCTCATATTCCTTCTATTCATTAACCGAAACTCTGTGATCTGGCTTTTATTCACCCCAGAGACGTGTTTGTGAACGGGAGCATGACGTGACTTCAAACATGCAGAGCTTAAGAGCAAGAGGAAGTTGTCCTGAGGCCGTCATGCTCCGTCCATAATTTCTGGACCACTGGATTGACTATTTTAGGACGGTGTAACGGGAACACTTTGTTGTGATTGGAGCGGCCCTCAATGCTAATCCGATAGCATGTGGGCACTGAGTTAAAAAACTATCCAATTAAGTTGCTTTAAAGAATCAAATTACAAATTAAATGGAATGAATCTCAGTTAAAAAACCCAGATTGGCCCAGTCTCAGCGCTTTATTTTATCAGCTCAATGACTATGAAAGCTCAGGAGAATTTGGCCTCCAGTGGTTGTTAATCAGAAATGAAGGCAGCATGTTAATAGCAGGGCTTGGACTCTAGATGTCAGCAGTGTCTGGTGGTCCGCTGATGAAATGAGCACCAGTACCCATCTGCTTTGCATCCAGTTTTCGTTTTGCATGCTCAAGTTTCTGCTGTGAACTGGGAAAGAGGTTTTGATTAGAAAATAAGCTTGAGTTCATCCTCATACCAATAGGCTTTTGCACTTTTAGAATGTGATTTGTGGATCATATAAGTGTAAGTGACAGATTTGGTGGTGTATATTTGGCACTCAGTACAGATCAATGATTTTTGTGTTGTTTTTTTGTACCTGTTGGATGGTTTTGAATTGTCACTGTGCTCCATTGCGATGATAAGAACTGTGGTGGATGTAAGGAAAAGGCCTTGAGGCCTAATTTCTGACCTTGTCTCTCTGGTTCTGGAATTTAAGGGAAACGTAATTTTTTTACATTTGTCAGATGTGTCGTGTAGTGGTTAGCAATTGTGCTTCAGATGATTTTTAGAGCTATAGTGCTTATGTGGATGATTTTAAATATGAATTTGTCCAACACTGGGGCATACACTCTTAAAAATAAAGGGTCTTCACAGTGATGCAATATAAGAAACATTTTGTCTAAATGGTTCCGTAAAAAACCTTAAACATCTGAAGACCCTTTTTGCTTCACCAAAGGTCCTTTTGGCAGAAGAAGGTTCTTCAGATTATAAAAAGGTTAGAAGAAGATGGTTCTTTAAAGAACCTTTGACTGAATGGTTCTTTGTGGAACCAAAATTTGTTCTTCTGTCACATTGCAGTGAAGAACCTTTTAAGCTCCTTTATTTTAAAGAGTGTAAATCTTTTTTGCTGTATTTGTCTCCTCTCAGTTGGTTAAATAAATACATAAAATCTAAATGTTTTCAAAAAATTTTTTTTTTAAAATTTAAAGTATATTTCAAATCAAAATAACATTATTGGCATAATTCCTACACACAGCATTAAATGTAACATTCTAGAAGCAATGTTTTTTTTTTTTGGTTCCATCATTTCCTTACCCTCTTCCTCTGTGAGGGGGTGGTTGTGGGCCATTGGCTGGGGTTGCCAGGGCAACTGCTGGCATGGTGAGTGGGCAAGACGGTGACTGCATCGGGCAGGACAGCTGGGTGCCATGCAGACCCCATCAGACGGGCATTTCATTTGGCTGAGGGATCGTAACAACAGAATGCTGCGTTGAGCCAGAACCACGTGTTCCATGTGGCCGGAGATTAGTCTGATTTGAACATAACTTGATTAATTTCTTCTCCTTGTTTTTGTAGGGATGCACAATACGGCAGCACCATAATGGTTGTTGGTTGTCATCATCATTTCTTACACTACCATTCAGAAGTTACAGTGTCAGAAAGATATTTTTTTGATGTTTTAAGGAATTCTCTTAATGCTCACCAAAGCTGCATTTATTTGATCAAAAATACTGTAAAAACAGTAATAATGTTACTGCAATTAAAAAAAGAAAAAAATTCTATTTTATTGTATTTTAAAATGCAATTAATTCCTGTGATTAAGCTGAATTTTCAGCATCATTACTCCAGTCTTCCGTGTCACATGACCCTTCAGAAATCATACTGATATTGTGATATACTGATTTGCTGCTCAAAACATTTTTTGACTGTAATCAAAATTGAAAATGATTGTGCTGCGTAATATTTTTGTGGAAACCATGATACATTTTTCATAATAATTTTTTTTTGATGACTAGAAAGTGTGTATATATAGTACTAGACTTTAAGGATTAAGATAATTGTTAACATGAAAAGTATTTTCTATCCATCTTTAAAATCAAAATATAGCATAAACACGATTTTCAACAAACACTATTTATGTTTGTTAAAAAGGGATTTTTTTTTTTTTTTTAAATGAGCCGTTTATAATTTTGGTCGTAATATGAAAATAATGATCTACCTATTGAATTGGTGGGAATTTCAGAATTGGTGCATCACCAGTTTTGCACCACACCAGTTTAGTAATGAGTGTAAATCATGTAACCTCCTCCTTTAATCTTATGGAAAACTGTTGTTCCTGTGATTATTCTCTGTGTTTTGTTTGAAACAAATGTAATTTCATCATGCTGCTGGTTGCTAATGACCAAATAGACCAAATTAGACTCTACTAATACCTTTAGGCCTGTGTTTATGTTCTTGGTTGATGATTTCTTTGTAGATCTGCAAAAACGGTTTAATGTGTGAAGCCTGTAGTTTCTCTGACCTTTGACCCTGACCAGTGTCATCATACAGCTGATGAAACGTGAACCAATCAGCGTGTAGAACTCTGAGCGAAAACCATTGAATTGTCCTCCATCCATCTATCCATCCCAGGCAGTATGCTAGTGTATTGCGTTCAGACACATCAAGTGAAATGAGGGTCTGAAAAACGTCCTCATCTCCTCCGCCCTTTGCTTTCCGCCTGCGAGAACACAGCAAGTTCTTCATTAGGAGAGGAAATCATTCCCCCATCTTTCACACACTCCCAATCTGCAAATGTCACCGGGGTGTGGGCATGTTAAGATGCCAGATGGATGGTGGCATGAGACACTATTTCATGTTTGACTGTGCCTTGTGTTGCTGGGAGGAGAGTGTGTGTGTGTGATGTGTGTGTGTGTGCGTGCTAGGAACGGCTGTGCACAGCGAGAGATTAATTCTGCTAAATTAATTGGGCTGAGATTGAAAATGAGAGAGCAAGCAGGTTGCAGATGAGCACCCACACACACACACACACACACACACAGGCAAACCTCCTGCCTGTGACACACACTCTCTTATTTGCCATACACCCCTGATTGTTTGCAGTGTATGTTTTTGTGTGGTTACGAGTGTGTTTTAGAGTGTGTGCGTGTGCATGCACAGCAGGGTAGAATGTATACACACACACACACTCAAGCTGCAACGCTGAGATATGCCGTCAAACACACCCACACACACCCCGGTGTGTGCGGGGACTCAGAGTGGTGATTTTGAGACCAGGAGCCCCCATAAATCTCCTTCCATACAGGAGCTGAGTCTGCACAGGGACGAGAAAGAGAACATTACCATCTGGAGAAAGAGAGACTGTGCGAAAAGGAGAGAAGGTATAGTTTATATCAACCGTCAGTAAAGTCTCACAGGCCACGTTCACACCAGAGCCGCTCCTCTTCTGAGAGTGTAATCCGGTTCTGTTCACAAAATCTGCTTTTTTTCTTAAAGGATTCAGTATCAGGTTCAGTACAAGTTCTGTATCTGTGGCATGTTGCGGAGCCCTGCACATGACATGCAAGAAAAAATAAATAAACAGGGTGCACGGTTTACTAATTTGTTCCCTCGATGTACTAAAACATGCACACGATTACTATTTCATTTCCTTGATTTGCTAAATTGTGCGCACAATTTACTAATTCATTCTCTTTATTTATAAACTGTGTTCATGAATTAGCAAATCGAGGAGACAAATTAGTAAATTGTGTGCACAAATTGTAAATTGAGGGAACAAAACAGTAAATCGTACGCACGATTTAGTGTACTATTTTTTTCCAGCATGCCATGTGCGGGGCTCTGTAGCATGTTGTTAATTACCGCAAAAATTTCAAACTTGTCCCTCCTTTTCATACAAAGCAAAAATCTGGGATACAGCAATGCATTAAAATGGGAGTGAATTCAAAAATATAAACAATATGCATGTTACCACAAATTTAGTGTGAAAACTTATGAACTTACTTTTCTGTGTATAAAGATGCATCTGATTGTATCATTTTGTTTCCATAATGCAATGCAATTTTTTTCCCCATGAGTCCAAGATGCACATACACTCTTAAAATGTGCATTAAAAAGAAAGTAAGAAAACATGCATTTAAATGATAGAAACAAATGTACCTTATGAATTTATTCAGATGCACAATTGATTATGTAGGTTTAATAAAAATTTGTGCCAGTTTCCCAGGACAACTGGGGAAGTCGTGGCCTAATGGTTAGAGGGTTGGACTCTCAATCGAAGGGTTGTGAGTTCTAGTCTCGGGCCGGATGGAATTGTGGGTGGGGAGAGTGCATGTACAGTTCTCTCTCCACCTTCAATACCACGACTTAGGTGCCCTTGAGCAAGGCATCAAACCCCCAACTGCTCCCCGGACGCTGCAGCATAAATGGCTGCCCACTGCTCCGGGTGTGTGCTCACAGTGTGTGTGTGTGTGTGTGTTCACTGCACTGTGTGTGTGCATTTCGGATGGGTTAAATGCAGAGCACAAATTCTGAGTATGAGTCACCATACTTGGCTGAATGTCACTTCACTTTCACTTTTCACTTTCAAAGGATAGAAACAGTACTTTTTTCCCAAACTGAATTTGGAAACTTTTGCAACTTTGAATGCATGGCTACCTTAACCTTGACTTTTGTGCTTATCAACATTATGCCACAAATGCTGATCAGCAAATAAGGTGTCCAACTTGAAACCTGGCCAGATGCGTCTCTTGTGCCGGATCTCACTGTTTCAAAGGCTCATAAACTGGCCACACTATGTTTCATTTGAAATCTACCGATGTCAACAAGTTTCTGAGAGGTTTACTTTTAGAAGTAGAGTCAAGTGTTTTACCTTATTATTTTTTGTGTGAAAACCTTTAGTTCTTTGCTAATATAGCATTAAAGGTTTGGATGAAATGAAAGAAAGGTGGAGGCGGTTTAGACGGATCTTTACAGAATTCGGCTTCGCCTGATCGAGCAACTCAATTATCCTGTTAATACAGTCTCAGCCTCAAACACCGTTCCCATTACTGCAGAACACACTGCCTGCGGCCACACACACACACACAAATCAACAGCTGTGCTACAAAGAAACCTCACAGGCACAAACACACGCTTGCTGAAAAATAAAAGGAAGACATTATGAATCGGAACATCTTGTGTTCTCTAAAATGGATCAGTTTTTCCTTTTAATCTCTAGCTAACATGAAGGTCTACTGGCCTTTTTGGGTGATAATGAGAACATGTTCGAAGTTTCGAGTGCATGAAAGCTTAGCAGTTGTTATTTCAGTCTCTTAAACCGTCTACAGCTTCAGTGTGGAACTCTGGCCTTGTGAAAACAAATCAAATGTAAAGTGTGTCAGAAGAGACAGATTGATGTGTCTCTCATCTCCAGCCTGACTGAACATAGCTCATCATTACTGTCAACAGAGAGAGAGAGAGAGAGAGAGAAGGACTGAGAGAACAAATGAGTACAGGAGAAAGACAAAATGAAAGACTCTGGAAAGACAAGACAGGTTTAGACTCAAATGTTTGAAGTGAAGGGTTAGATGATGAAGTTAATATTATTAGGTATAGATGAAACATTGTAGGTGGAGACTAGGAAGAAGTATCTAGCCTAAATTATCTCTAATGCTAGAATGGGGTTTTCTTTTACTTTTTTTAAGAGCGACCCTATTTTTTTCTTTGTAAATTGACGTGGCTCATGCATACACACACACTGTGCGGATTGAGCAAATGTTAGTGAGTGACAACTGTGTCACAGAACGGTCTCAAGTCCCAATTTGCCTCACATTCATTTTGGCATATCTTATTTTGTCCATTCCATTGTCCAAGTCATTGCAATTTTGAGAAAATCCCCAATTTATGTGCGGATGTCAGTCCCAAAACTTTGTAGCATGTATGCCACATTAGTCCCCTTATCAGCATGAAAAGCAAAACTTTTATTCAAATTCTGAATGGACTATATAAGAAAGCATGCAAAGAGCACTCCCTTAAAGGGTTAGTTCACCCAAAAATGAAAATTAGGCCATAAATTACTCACCTTGAAGTCATTCTAGGTGTATATGACTTTCTTCTTTCAGACAAATCCAATCTCAGTTATTAAAAACATTGTCTTTGATCTTTCAAGCTGTTTAATGCCACTCAGCGGATGTTTCACTGCATCGGTCCTTAAGAAGTTTAATAAAAAGCTCATCCATTAAAAAAAGAGTCTCGCATGGTTCCAGGGGGTGAACAAAGGCCTTCTGTAGTGAATCGATGTGTTTTTGTAAGAAAAATATCCAAATTCGAAACGTTATAATCACTTTAATCAGCACTGCGCATGCACCGATGAGTCTTGTGGAAAACAATGGGTCTCATTCACTAAATATGCGTAGGCACAGATTTTTGCGTGAAATGTGCGTACGGACGTTTTCACGAATAAATCAAGATTCATCAAAAACTTTCGTACTAAAATTTATTCTAAATGTACGAAAAGATTCAAGAACAACTTATACCACACGTACACAATAATCATGTACAACCGGGTGCTTATAAGCATGTGTTTAGAACCCTATATAATTAGATGTTATCCATAAATTATAATTACAGTTCCAATTATATATAAATAATATTAGAGGTCCAAACAATAATCACCTGATCTATCCTTATATAAACGGTGATTAATGTGTCTCATCTTGTGTTTAGAGACATGGCACACTTGGTACTGCTTGAAGACATCGCGGCGCGTGCTCTAAGGAGAGAGCGCGTCTTTAGAGAGCGCACAGATATGTTCGCGGAGAGTGACGAATGGCTGTTCAGTCGCTTTAGGTTGCCCAGAGAAGTCCTCATTGATTTATGCAACTCACTGGAACCACACCTAAGCCACATCACCAACCACTCTCACCATATACCACCTTATCTCCAAGCCTGTGTTATAACCCATGCTTCCTTTTTACCTGTGCCCGTTATGCCAGTGGATACACTTTTAAATAACAAATAATTTTTCCTGGCTTCCACCTCCGACAGCAAAACCTCACACTCATTATCGTTAAAGTTATTTTTCTTTGTCTTTTGTTTCGGTGCCATAATTGTCTTTCTCTGTACAAGTGCCTCGTTGTGGAAAGCCCTTATATGGAGCTGGTTTGGGCGTGAATTATGCTAATTACTGACCTCGTGCACGCGGGCGCTCATTTAGAAGACTCCAAATTCACTAACAGAAGAACGAGTTTAAGAACAAGCTCATGTGCGTACGCACGTGTTGTGAATTAGGTGGAAATTTCTTGTGAGAAGTTCAAATGTGCGTATAAATTAGAAAATTGTACGCAAAAATTTGTGAATGAGACCCAATGTTTGTTAACAGGAGCAAAGGAAGCAAAGTTTTCTTACTTTGGCAAAGGAAAACCAGTGTCCTCTTGGCTTATATCAAAATCCTCTGACATTCTTCTTTTAAAATCCTCACTTTGTATTTTTAATTAGAGACCATTGTTTTGTTTTGATCTGTCCACTGCGTTTCCACATGTGTCACTTCTGAGCGGCAAATACACAAAGCTTACCTCCATACGTCATTTCTCCAGAACTGCTTCATTTACAACTGTGAGCGCAAGCTAGATTCAATTGATTATTACGTTTTGAATATGGATATTTCTATTTTTCTACAGGAGGCTTTTGTTCACCCCCACCCCTTCCCCAGTTTTGTGAAACCCTTTTTTTAAATGGATGAGCTTTTTATTAAACTTCTTTATTGAACAGCTTTAAAAATCAAAGACAATTTTTTTAAATAACTGACCGGATTCATCTAAAGGAAGAAAGTCATTTACACCTATAGGCTGACTTCAGGGTGAGTAATTTACGGCTTAATTTTTGGGTGAACCAACCCTTTAATCTCAGAAAATTCTGTTATAATCAATGAATCTCTCTGCACAGCTAAATTAATCTCTTATTTATACCGCGTCTACACTTTGTTCAGTGTAATGAGAGGATTTGCAAGCTTCCAGAACTCAGTACTGAATAAAAACTTTTTTTTTTTTTTTTTTTTTTTGCGGTGAGTGGATACTAACGGAAATGCCTCTGACTGGCCACTGCGTTCCAGAAATCAACCGATAAGTCTGTGATTGGCTACAGTGTTCAGCACTGCAAAAGCAGCACAAACACAAATACACACTGGATTCTGCTGCGAGGTGGTAGCAGCTTACTTTCGTTTAAAAAGCATTTGTATGCTTGTATGATATTCACCTGCAGTTTAAGTCTCCAAATACTTTTTTGTGGCCACTGTATTTAGTTTTGGATGAAGTGGATGTTTCTACTAAATGACAAAACGGTCTTTCTTCATCACACGAGATAAATCAATCCTCTTTCAGTCTATTATGTTATTAGGAGTCAGCAGTTGTTGACCTCGCAGCTCTTGCGGCAGGTTCATTTCTCTTGCTAAACATCAGCACTTATTCTCTCTCACTCCTTTTGTGCGTTTCTGGCAGCCACTTGTGTAGACCATCCTGTCTGTGTATCAATTTGTGACAGACTCGTGCGGGCCAGACAGTGGAAAGAGAAAACGGGAGGGATGAAATGAAAGACAGACAGTCAGTCCGACAGAGAGCCAGTCTTTCCTGTGAGAGCATCTGATCATCCAGCGCCAAAGCTAATGAGTGGTAAACAGCAGTAGACAGGAAACTATAGAGAGAGTGTCTTAAATCTACTTGCAGTGGAGTGTATTTTGTGTGTGCATGTGGTTGGGTCTGAGTGCATATGTTTGTTTATTATTGAATAAGGAGAACGAGGACTCTGGGAAGTAGGGAGCCTCTCCTAAGTGTACTTGGAGCCAGTCAAAGGTAATTAAGACTCGAATTAGGGCTGTTTGCTGAAGAGCTTTACATATTGCATGTGTTGTTTCATGGTGCAGTGCTCTGTTACTGCCAGTGAGGTGTCAGTAAGGTATTTTTTCTGCCTTTTAACACATCTACATTTACACTGCATTTCATCTGTTTACACAACTCTCTGGTCAACTGGTCAGATATTTCCTGATGTTCATTTTCATAATAAATGCATTAACGTAGAGCTATTTTCATGTCTTTCTCACCACCCTCCAGGATCTCTCATTTTTATACAAACTCAACTAGTGCAGTATTATATCTTAGTTATCAATTAAAGTGAAAATGACATTGGAGCACTTCAATATTCATAATACAGTATATATTTGTAACGATATTGAAATTCCATATACATCGGGAAGAAGGAGGCGGGAACCGGCGCACAATCAATGAAACTTTAAGAATTCAAAAATAAATACAAAACAGCGCACCAGCCCCTCGCGGACGACTGGTGCGTGCAAATAAAAACCAAAACACAAAATAATGTCCCAGGCCTGGTCCTCTCTCGTCCTTCACTATAGTCGCTCCAGTTTTATATCCTTCCATCTCCTACGTGGGACTCGATACCGGCGGTGGGGCGCAGGTGCAGCTCATCTCCAATCACTACACCTGGCCTCACTCCTCGTTCCCACGCCTCTCGGCCCTGCCCCACTCGCCACAATATTGTTGCAGTTTTTGTCTTATATATCACATCACATGTCATAATCATTTATTTAAAAAAAAAATATTTAGAATATGTAACTAAACATGCTTATGTGTGTGTAAATACATTCAAATACATATGTTTACAATAATTGGAACATACAAATACATACAGTATATTCCTCATATTTTCATCAAAAGTGTGTTGTACGCATAATTTGTTCATTTAGTTATCAAAGATAAAAAAAAAATTCTATCTCATTATGACTGATTAAATAAATTTATGAAATAAAATACAGTTGTATTACATCATATTTTTTTCTGCAGTTTTACTCATTGTCTGTTTGTGTGTGTATATATGCATCATATATACAGCAGTGAACATTTAAAGTGGATCAAAACCTTTAATCAAAGTTGTTCCAAAACCAAAATGTGTTCTTGTCTTAGGGACAACTTTGATGAACTTTTTGATCCATTTAAAAACTTGACTACATACTATATATATATATATATATATATATATATATATATATATATATATATATATATGCACACACACACACACACACACACACACACACACACACATATATATAGGTTAAGTACAACTATAATAAAATTATTAACAAAAATGTAATTATTGAACATGACTTGCATGTAATGATGTAACACTCTGGGTCCTATAATACAACCGGCGCAATGCTACGCAACGTGCAGTGCAAGTGTGTTTGCTAGTTTCAGTTCGGTGCCGTTTGCATTTTCCCGTCCATCGCCACGCCGTTAATTAGCAAATGCATTTGCGCTCATTTTTGTGCCCATAGGCATGCTGGTCTAAAAAAGAGGTGTGTTCAGGTGCATTGCTGGTGCAATGCTATTTTAAGGAGCTGAAAATAGACTGTGCCATAGACCAACTCAAACCTGGTCTAAAGTCTGGGGAAATGTTTTTTCTTTGTTATTTAAAGAGTGTACACGCTGCTTATCAAACACAGGGACGCACAGCAGCACACACACATGCCAAATATTACAAATTAAAGGATTGCAATGCATAAGATTTTTTTGTAGGCTAATTAAATATATATATATATATATATATATATATATATATATACAAGTCATAATGGATAGTCATCACATGTATCAGAATTAGGCTATTTGCTTGCACACGAGTAGCTCCGTTTAATCTCGGAGACGCGTCCTGTCTTTGTGCTTGCCAAATTCCGACATGTAATAGCAAATCCCTCATGGCACGAGCGCAACTGGCTCTTAAAGGGAATGGAAGATGAGACTCTGATTGGTTTATTGCACGTTACGCCCTAAAAACACCCATTACTCATTAAGAGAATATGCACAACCCGTGTAAACCATGCACCCGGGCACGCCAACCATTTTTCCGTCATTAAAATAGCAAAAGTTGGACACGCCCTGAGTGCACCTGCGCCGTGTGCTTTACACTTTGCGTTTAGATCGTTGAAATAGGGCCCTGCGTGATTGTGAAATTCAGATAATTTTATTTATGGATGTCCAGTCCTGATCCTGGAGAGCCAGGAGAGTTCTGCTTCAGAACACTTGCCTGGAAGTTTCTACCGAGTCCGAAGACCTTGATTAGCTGGTCCAGTTCTGTTTCATTAGGATGGGAACTAAACTCTGCTGGACGGTGGTCCTCCAGGAGCAGGTTTGGATGCCCCAGCTTAAACACAAAGGCCACCTATGTGGCTAAATGGCAGTAAAGAACAGATTTTTGACAACTGTGAGAAGAGAATCTGAAAAAACCTACCAGAAGAATTGCATTATTGTAAGTCTCCAAGGCTAAAACCCTCGGAGCAGTTTGCCCTCTCTGGCCTTCAACCAAGAAAAAATGGACGCACCCTCAAAGGATGCATGAGGTCCACTGACTGAACGGCCAGTTCACACGCTACAGTAGAGGGGGGTGGGACCAGAAACAACATCCTTGTGAATTTTACGATCTGGGAAAGCCAGAGGAACCCCGCTGCGGAGCTGCAGGTGAGAAGAGAGGAAGAGTGGCCGGGATCCAGAGCCGTATGAATGTGAGCGGCGATCCACTCATCAGGGATGCACACATCAAGCTGAATATCGACGGGAAATGACCCTGTGACGTGACTGACGACCCTGAGCGCTGACCTCTTTGAAAGGGCGTTTCATAAGCACAGGAGGGGATGGGAAGACAAGTGAAGTCAGGGGAACAAATCCAAAGGAGCCGCCGTGCTCCGGAGGCCATTATGTCTCTGTCAGGGAATTCCTGAAAGCTTGCGGCCCGATGTCTGAATGTCCGCTCCCTTCACCGGGGCAATCTGTCTGCGTATCACTCCGCAGGGGGTGGGACGGCCTGCAGGAAACCAGCCAGGCCTTGAGGGAGGGGTGGAAAATCTTGAGAAAATGAATGTCTGCACCTTGGACTAAATTATGGAGTCGGATTGCCCCTGAGAATCTTTAAGGAGCATTGGTTTTGCGTGTGTATGTGTGTCGTGATTTCAGTCAGCTGGTGTCCTGCTGCATGGACTTCCTGTCTGTCTTTGGGGTCTGTGCTGTTTCCTCTAGGTTAGGAAAGCCAGTTTCCTCACACATGTTTTCCAACAGAGCTTCCAATTCAAACACACATGCGCATTTACTTATCTAAATGAGGACAAACCAAACTGCTGCTAAACATGTTGTTTTTATGAAGCCAATGTACAATCGTTTTTAATTTGAATGAACAGCAGTCATTGCAACTGTTCGGACTGACACGAATATTCGTGTGCCATCAGATTTATGATTTTTGTTTAAATACAAAGATGTGTTCTAATGTCTTTTCCATTGTAATGCAAAGAAAACTGGCCAACCATAAGTGTAACTTTTATATTTAACTAAAGCTAAAACCCTTTTTTTCACATGTATTTACATTGTATATTTAGAATTGAAAAACACTTTGTGTCATCTTTGCGCACGTCTCCAAATTGAGGTTTTGTCAGATTTAGCTTATGGGGACATTTTTCCATCTATAGTTTGAGTAAATGCTAACACATTAGATTCACACATTTAGAGTTAGATGCTCATATACAGCAAGATGCGTTCATTATTCCACCAATTTATCAAGCATTAAATCAACCCAAACCTGCTAATGTTAGTTAAAACAAATAAACAAACCAATAAATGAAAAACAGCCGAAAAAAAACCTCAAGTTAAAATGTCTGTAATTGGAAATAAACAGATAATGGCATCACTTACAGCTACGTTGCTTCAATGTACAGGGTGTTCTTTCTTATTATAGTGGACAGTTTGCTAAGCTCTTACTGAGTCATTAAGCGGCAGCATTAGCACATTAGCTTCCTGCGTCTGTTCAATCTGTGGCCTCTGGGTTACTGCCTCCCTGCTGGCTATAACCGAAGATGCGTGTTGTCAATAAAACATGTAATGACAGCTCCACCACTAAATCGTTCTCATTACGTCTCATAAACTTCCCTCTCTGTTTAAATGGGTATTACATATAGCATTTATCCTAGTTGTGACGCTACCTCTACTATATGTCATAGTGTTGTTTAGGAATAGAATAAATGTTAGCATGTCGGGAATGTTTAAAAATGAAGGGCTTCAATAAATAGTAGATGAATGGAAAGGCATGAGAGAGAAAATGAAAAAGCACCTGAATTTGATGCCTGAAATGTTTAATGGAAAATGATGAGTGGCCTTCACTACTATGAACTTGCATCAGAAGATAGCTACTGTTTATACTGTATTGCAAAACACTTTTGCTGCTATTTAGGTGGGATACAGGTAAGGTTAGGGACATGTTTGGTGGTATATGTGTAGGTTTAAGTGTGGGTTAAGGTATAAGGGATGGATCAACACAGAAAAACAAATTGTATAAAACTAAATGTGCACAATAAATGCATTGTATCAAATGATTAATTTCAATGTTAGTACTTAGTGGTAAAGGCCATCATGGCGCATACATGGTACATATTATACTATGTTACATAATATACACTTGAATATATTTTATGCAACAGTTCAAAAGTTTGGCGTTGTCAATGTTTTTTTATCTTTTAATCCATGTCAGGAATCATTCTAATATGCTGATTTGGTGCTCAAAAAGCTTTTATTATAATTATCAATGTTGAAAACAGTTGTGGTATGTTTTTATGGATTGTTTTCAAGAATTCTTAGTTCAGAATAAATCCATTTCTGTTAAATAGAATCTTCTATAACATTATATATGTCTTTACTCTCATTTGATAAACCGAATGAATTCTTCTTGGCCTTATTGGCCTGCGCGGCTAGTTGATCCCTCCCTGCCAGTGTTTCACAGCCAGGCCCAGCTGTGCTTCTCCCTGAACGGCAGTACAAGTTTCTACAAATATTTCCAGCTCCTTCATCAGGGTTGAGTTTGTTCTAATGTTGCATATCTGAACCACTGCTGTGTTTTTCTAGGTGCCACATTTCTGAGTCAAACTGATCAATGCTAAGAGTCATATAAAGTAAGACTTCATAACTTGGCCAAGTCATGCTAGTCATTTCATTACAGATCCTGTGGTAGTTTAAATCGCCGCTTTGCTTTCAGTTGTTTCTGCTGATTAAGTAACCAACAGATCGGTTCTCTTTGTTATTAGTTCTCACTGTCACTTTACCATCTCGTACAGCAGTTTATCTGCATTGCTTTGTTGGTTTATGAGCTTAGGAGAGATTCAATTTTGAGTTATTGATTTGTTACCAATTAGTCACGGATTTGGAGGTCTGCTGAGGTATTTCTGATGTGTAAGCATGTCTCTAAGCAATAGCTCTTTTCCATTGGCAAGCAATGATTTCTAGCATTTTGGGCAAGAAACTTCAAGGGTAGATTGCCTCGTTGTTAGACTAGCTTTGAGGACTCTTGTCCAGGAGGATGTCTGACCATTTTCTAAACTGAAAAATTGGTGCACAAACAATTTTCCCTCAGAAATAGTCAGTACATTTTCACAATTACAAAGAAACACAAGTAACTTTGAGCTCAACATGACATTTTGAGAGCTGTATTGTAAAACACACGTCGATAATATGTTTTCTTTCCAACTGTTTTAATGTATAGGTTTTTTTTCTATATGGCGATGGTCTAAGAATTGTCTTTGACCTTTTGAAACTTGCACATTCATGGTTGAATGAGCTTTAGTCAGTCGAAAATGTTATAAATGATCATTCACAACATCCTTAATGATTATGATAAAGACTGTTATGGGAGACTATCTTATTAATCTAGTTTCTAGACTATTTCTAGAGTAAAGACTATGAAAACATTTTACATAAGACCTTGATAAAAGGCTGAATAAAATGTCCCTTTTTTCAGACAGAGGTTTATGCACTAAATAAATCTAATGTATTCATGTGGTTAATATTTAATTTCACAGCATATTTATTTGGATGCAGGCCCATGCGCTCTGTGAATACATTAGCTCTCTCCAAGGCTATTATATTATGTAAGATATATAATGACCGCATAAATAAGTTATTTCTGCAGGGTCTGTTGGACAGACTAACTCCGGTTGAACTTATTGCTAATACAGACTGGATTCTAATTATTAGAAGTGATCTCATTGGTGAAATGCATTCATGTGAAACCACAAGCAGGTCTCTTCTTATTGTGGTCTGCTTCGATGTGTGACCCTCGGAGGGAAGCATTGGCACGCTTAATGCTATAGAACAGATGGACAGTGTAGACCCGCTCTAATGTCCCACCTAGGACGGATATGGATCCGGCTCTGCATGCATGGAAATGACCGGAGTTATGGCTCCTCTACAGTCAGAAATCTGTTGGTTTTAATTTAATCTAATGACTATGCGTCTTGTTTTGTGACAGGCTGGGCAAGTTTGGGCTCTTTGAGCTCTCAACTCTCAAATGATCCATTTAAGTAATGCCTGGCAAAAGAGTATGAACCGAACTGAAATAGGGGCATTTTTTATTTATTTACTTGCATGCGTTTGTGTCTGTGTTGAGTGGAATATAAGGAGTACAGGCTGATTGTTTCAATGAAACAATTTGATTCAATTTTCCACTCAATAAAATTAGCCATCAGGGCTCGGGCTCTCCAACCGTCCACAGTCCCTCATTTCCAGATTCTGCTCCTAATTGAACGAGTTTATGTACTTGTCTGCGAGAAATTGGAAAAATTCATCACCTGGAAAATGTGATATTTTTCTCCCTCCCGGCTGTGCACAGCTTGTTCTGTCCTCTCCCCCCCCCTCTCTCTTTTACTTCATCAAAATGATGAGCCACTATGAAATTAATACAGTGACATTTGCATGCAAGTGTGTGTGTTCAGATTTCTTGGTGGAATTATTTCCTTCTTAACTTAAAGAAGTGGCGGCTTAATTGCATGATGCTCATAGTTAAAGATTTCTATTCACTTTTCAAGCTGATTCATTTAAGAAATTAACCAATCACATTCAGTTGATTTTCATAACTGTTGTATGTGTTGTATCAAAAAATATGTATGTGTATAAGATATAAGTATATTATCATGTAATTTAGGCCTCTGTGATAAATGATAATCAATAAAAATGTGCATTCTAAAAAATGCTGGGTTGTTTAAATATGGGTCAAATATGGACTAACCCAGCTGTTGGGTTACATTTTGTAATTACATTTTTAACCCAAACATTGGGTTTTCTTCTAGCCCAGTTTAACCCCTGTGTGGCTTTTCTTCTAGCTTGCAAATGAATGCTTTCCCAGCCTGTGACAGCAAGTTAACATTTATGTAGTTAGTTATTTATGGGTAATTTCTTAGTTAGTAAAGACACAATTCACATTCCTGCATTAATCGTACATTAACATTTACATTTAGTCATTTAGCAGACGCTTTTACAAATGAGGACATTGGAAGCAATCAAAATGTACATGGGAATAAAGTTGATGTAAAATCTATTTATTACAGGAGTTTGTATTATTTTTATATTTATAGGAAGCAATTTTGACATTGGTGATACTGTATGTACAGAAGATCAGATTGTTTTGATCATCTCAAAGCATGACACAAACCTGTTGAGTTCATGCAGCTCTATATTCATAATTCATAATCAATTAATATGTATGAAATACATGCTATTTATAAGATGACATTTGAATTTATTTATTTTTTTTGTCACTGGTTACACCTTTTTTTCTCCCCAGCATTTTTCTTACATTTTTCTTACATTTGTTTAAAGCCAATGATTTTCTTTCTTAGGACTTGTGTATTAAATAGTTTTACATGAAGTACAGCTGTAATTTCTTGAGCTTTATGACCAAATATATAGGAACAGGTGTGATTTTCATAGTGTATATGTACGTGTTTATTAATAATAATAATAATAATAATAATAATAATAATAATAATAATAAAGATTTTGTGTGCATGCAGGTTTACTGTTTGAGAGAAAGTGAGAGAGTGTCTCTATGCAAGAAAGTTGACTCTGTAGGAGTGTGTGTGAGAGAGATAGAGATAAAAGAGAGGATCGTGAGATAGATGGAAGAGAAAATGCTGTACGATCTGCCATCTGTGTGCAGGGTCCCTCTCCTGTGCCCCATATGGCCAGGAGAGATGAGCTACACCACACACACACACACACACACACACTCATATGCGCAGATGCACATGCTCACACACACATTTATGGCACGTCTTAAAACTTAATTATCCAGCCTTTTTGCTCCATGTCAGGCAAGCGATGCTTCTTTTGTAGCAAATGAAAAGATTTCATAATAATGATGATGATGATGACATCACTACAGCCTTTCTGCAGAGTTGAAGCTACTTTGAAACTGTGGCAAGTGAAGATACAAGGTTACAACTCAATCTTTCTGAGCAGGGCAGTAATTTGTCACAAAAACAATAAAACAGTTAATTATTTTCGTACAGGTTCGTTTAAATGATTCATCTGAATGAACCGATTCACTCAATTGAATCAGAATTCCAGAATACATTCATCTTAAGAGAACAAAACAAAAATGTTCAATGTAGCTTTTAATCCTTATAATTAGTATCTGTAGTTACAGTAAGTTTCATAAACACTAGAATGGTTTTGTTAGTAGCATCATTCATTCATTTTAGTAATTCTCACTAGTGGCTTTATTCTCACGCAAGCTTCTTTATATATTTATTTTAATGTCATTTTTGTAAATGCTGTAATCGATAAACATCCCTCCACATGCTTATGTCTTCATACACACGTGTCCTGTGTCCTATATATCCCCCCCATTCCTCACACACCAGCACACATGCACACTTCTGAATAAGTGTTATATATTATACTTTGTAGTGATGGACAAGCTCCTCGCAGGCTGCCAAAATGAAATGAGCACAATTACCAGGGGCGACAGAGCCTGGCCACATTAGGCTGACCAATCGAGCAGAAACTCAAATGAGCAACACACACACACACACACACACACACACACACACACACATAGGCAAAAGACAAGTGCTGCCCTAACTCCACACAAAAACCTTTGCAAAGATGAGCCATGATAATACATTGAAATCAGTGTAAACTTCATATGCCATGAAATTGAATGTCTACTTTCAGGAGCATCATGTCCTTTAAAACCGAGGGGGGCATGTGCTCCTGAAGATGTTTGAGCTAGGGAGGGTTTAATGCACAAATGTGTATCTTTGATAATTAAGTTGCATAATTATTGTAGGTAAAACTGTCATTACTTTTTAGTTACAGTTCTGAATAGGCAGATCTAAATCTAAATAAATGTTATATTTTGCATGTATGTATATTATTAGTTGCTATATACAGTACTGTTCAAAGCGTTGCGGTTGGAAGGATATTATGCTTAGCAAGGTTGCATTTATTTGATCACATATACAGTAAAAAACAGTACTACTGTTTTCTTTCTCAGCATATTTAAATATGTAATTAATTTCTGTATTTCAGCATCATTACTCCAGTCTTCAGAGTCGCATGATCCTTCAGAAATCATTCTAGTATTATTTGGTACTCAAGAAATGTTTCTCATTATCAATGTTTGTGGAAACCCTGATACACTTGTTCTTTCAGTGTTCTTTGAGTGAAAACATTCAAAAGAACAGCATTCAGTTTGAAATATCTGACATTTTGAAATTCATTGACATTTGAAAAGTCTTTTGTTACATCATGAAAGTCTTAACTGTTACTGTTGATCAATGTAATGCCTCCTTGCTAAATAAAAGTATTCATTCCTTTCAAAAATCCTTTAATAGGAAGAACTTTCCTGTTACCAGATTCACAGCTTCCATTTTTGAATGTTTCTTGAAAATCAATTCTGTTCAGTTGTGTTGCTCCATAACTCTATTTCAGACAATGAGTTGATCCAAGTGAAGACCGAGGTGAAGCAGAGACAGAGCTTGGCTCGATCAGGACGTCGTCTTGGCTAAACCCCCGCCGTGCCTCCCCAGCCTGCCCACAGCCAATCAATATAACTGCAGTTGGAGATACAGGTCAGCCAATGCACTTCCAGTAAGAGTAGACTGATAAAATAGTTGGGTAGAAGGTCTTAAAGGGGTCATATGATGCAATTTCAAGTTTCCCTTTCTCTTAGGAGTTTTACGAGCTTTTCGTGAACAGATAAGATCCCTAAACTTGACTAAAGTCTCAAACCCAAAGTTAAGACTCATCCACACCCTCCTAAAACGGCTCGTTCAAACACGCCCCCACATGTCTACATCACGACGTTGGAAGATTTGCACAACACCACCCAAAATATTCACGCAAAGAAAGAAGGTGTAACTTTTATTCTCGCTGTAGTATTGTTGCTGCCACCGGCATGTCGCGGAGAAGCGTGTTTTGTTGTGAAAGCAAATCTACTTTGTTTAATCTTCCAAAAGAGGACACAAATAGAAATCAGAGGTTAAGTTGTATCTACAACACTGTTCCAGAACAGTTCATCCCAAATATTCAGATGTGTGTAACGCATTTTACGGACTGTTTCCTGATCCTGGGAGAGAAGACTACAATGACGGCTTTTCTGACAAATAATGCTGACTCACAACGTGTAAGTATGTTTTTATATTAAAAGAATTTGCCACTAATGATTCAAACGTGAGTTTTGAGCAGAGCAGAGTAGCGGCCTTTGTTTGTTGTTTCTCCGATCACAAAAACAGACATGTTTTTATGTTCATGCGGCACGATAAGCAACACAATGTGTAAAAAGGCAATATAAGTAATTATAATCAGTAATTATGTCCCCACTGGATGCTACAAATGCCTTGTTTGTAGTGGGTTTTATTGGTTGTGTCTCCTCGCGCCGGGACACATGACATCACGGTATGGCAAGGGGCATAACATTTCCATCACAGGTATTCAGCCAATCACAACACACTGGATATCTGGCCAATCGGAGCACACTTCGCTTTTCAGACCGATGAGCTTTGTAAAAATTGATGCGTTTCAAAGAGGAGAAAAAGGCAAAGAGGAGAAACAATAATCTAGAGTATGTAGAAAATAAGGTGTTTTTTTTTTTTTACCTTAAACCACATAAACACATTTCATTACACCAAATATTTAAAATAACATTCTTTTCTGGCAACGTCATATGACCCCTTTAATTTGCAGCTCAGGGGTCTGAGAGTAAAACGGCCCGTTCAGCAGACAGACAATATATGGTATGTGTAGCTTTATTAGTATATGTGTAAATCGGAAATGCTGCGTTTTTGTTTACAGGATTTTTCATTACAGGGTTTTACTTTTCAGGTTGTAATGGAGGATTTTTATCATGTCACATTAACCGCTTCTATTCAGTAAATCCGACTGAATCCATGTGGTTACATGATTAACAGTCTGCAATCTGAGGTTTAGGCTCTGTTTCGTGCAGATTAATTACCATTTGGATGTAATTGTGGAAGTTAATGCATCTAAGTTGTGTGACCTTCAATGTGACATGCTCACAGTGTAAACTATGTGCATCTATATATTCCTGTTGCTAAGTTCATGTCAATGAATGATCTTGTAAAACCTGTGCAAAGATGTTTGTAGTTTTATTCTGGGCATTCAGATCTCCTATGATGGTCGAACTGAGATAAATGATTCTCTTCCACTCATCCATTCAAAGCCAGTGGAGGGGGCATGTAATGCTTTTTCTTTTAATCAGAAGACCTGTAGTTTATATAAAAAAAAGAAAACTCAGATTCGGCCAGATTTATCATCAGATTTATATTGACATTATTTATTGATATTCATTACTGAATGTACAGGAGGCTGGATTTAGAGCTCTAGATTTTGGACAAAAGCCACAGCAGCGGTTCTGCTTCGCTTCGTTTGGATTTGGCTCCGAGTCTCTCCAGACAACGGTTGGGTCTTAACTGCCATTTTCCTTAATAGTGCTGAAGTTATGCTGCTCACAGCCGCCCATATCTCACGCTCGCGCTCATATCTCCTGTCCTCCTCATCTGCGCACACTGGTACAGAGGCGGATAGAAATGCTTAATTATTAATTGGCTTGTTGTGTTTGTGCCGGGAGGCAATAAATAACGTTCTCGTCTAATGAATAATGGGGTTGGTTCGGGGGCCCCGGCTCAACCGCGGATCCCCACGGTGAGCCATTAACGTTTTACAGTGTCTCCAGCGCTCGGAGGAAGCCGGTTTCCTGCCAGCCCATTACCCGAGCACCAGGGAGGCGGCGACTGGACCCACTCCGGGGCAACGCAGCCGACCCCGGCGGCCCGAGAGGACAAGTGTAGCCGCAGGGTCGGCCATGGGCCGCTGGAGGGGAACAGAGCGGGTTCTGGTCAAAAAAGTTTTATGGCGAAGTTTGCGATTAGCAGTAAGAACAGCTCACGCAGAGCCTAAGGGGTCGAAGGTCTGTTAGTTTTGAGTTGATCAGCATGAGAAATGGATTATTAATACAGAGATGTTTGGGAATGTAAAGGTCACCTGGTCACTGAAGTGTTTGAGTTATGTAAAGAAGAAATCTGGAGGAGTAAATCAAGGACACTTCTCAAACTCAACATCTTCACTGGATTGAGAATTGGTTGCAAAAGAAATTGCATGAGACTTACTTTGGAAAAAGAAAATCATTCAGAAATTGCTACTAAATTCCAAAGAAACTGCTTTTAAATGGCTGCCCACTGCTCCGGGTGTGTGCTCACAGTGTGTGTGTGTGTGTTCACTGCTCTGTGTGTGTGCATTTCGGATGGGTTAAATGCAGAGCACAAATTCTGAGTATGGGTCACCATACTTGGCTGAATGTCACTTCACTTTCACTTTTAATTTTAAAGTAAAAAGGATGAAATTGTATTTTCTTGTAAAACGCACTCTTCTGTTCTATTTACGTTAACTTTGAACTTTTTTTGTTGTTGTCGTTTTTAAGTATGGCTATCAATCCATTAAAAGCTAGTGAACTGCTGATTAATTAAATCACATTGTTTACTGAAAAAAAATTGCTACTTAAAGTCATTTAAAGGCGCTATATTATTGTGTTGGTTTGAAAGCATTACATAGCCATATATATATATATATATATATATATATATATATATATATATATTTCTGTTATAAATCTATTTCTGTGAATAACAACAAAAGCAGTATTATTTTTGGGGGGGTTGTCAGGCAGTCTGTAAATTTAAAGGCCATTCGAACAGGATGTGATGTGATCTTGTATTCTGTTTACAAGATTGTTTTGTTTGTTAATATTTTTATACAGAGTCTTTTCCAAGCTATGGCACTTTAAAATCAATCATCTTAAAACCGAGAGAGTGTTGTTGATCTGTGTACACATTACTCTTTGTTTTATAGCATCTCACTCCATGAGTGCCATTTATTTGGTCCATGATGTGTCGAGGTAAAATGGTTCAACTCTCAGTTTTTTTTCAGTTATTTGTGCTCCGAGCTCAGGGGCAGATTTTCTTTTTTGTTATAATTAGTTGCACTAAATTAGTTTATTATTAATTTTCCACAACTTTATTTTTTTTAAACATTATATCATACTAATTTTATTATATCATTAATTTAATAACAGTTATTGTTATATTCCAAAATTATATTGCATTGATTGCTATTTTAATATTAATTTTAACAATACTAAAATGGCACAAAAAAAAAAAAAAAAAAATTACAAGCACTTCTGCAATGTGGCTATGGTTCTTTCTTTCTTTCTTTCTTTCTTTCTTTCTTTCTTTCTTTCTTTCTTTCTTTCTTTCTTTCTGTCTTGTGTAGTTCTGACACATCTGCTCACCCAAACACCTACGCATGCTTTCTTTTGATCTTACATTCTCACATCTTATATCTCTCTCTGTCTGTACACACACACACACACACACACACACAGCTCGTCTCCATGTCAGTTGATCCGTTCTGAGAGGTCATTTTTCAGTAGGAGAGGCAGACAGGTCTGTGCAGGGATCAGATTGATTTGTCCCCAAACTTCACAGCGCTGCAGCAGGAAACCTCACAAATCAACACTGTCATGCCTCCCGCTGAAGCCCCACATTCAGTCTGGGTGTGCTGTATGTTTTTGTGTTTGTATGTGCGTGTTTGAGAAGGCAGAAGAGAGAAAGGTCAAGAAATAGAAAGCATATGTGTGTTGAGTAGCGCTCCTGTGAAAGCAAAAAACATCTGACCTTTTGCAATTCTTTTTTTTCTCCCTTTATTTCCGAGTTTAAATTTGAAACCCAGACATTCAGACCAGATTCAGACATAAAGTTGTAAGTGGCATTTTATGTGCAGCAGACGTTCAATTTGAATATACTGACGTGTGTATGTTTGTGCATATGTATACCTCGATAACTCCGACAGTCTCTCCTTGTTCTGCATGTCATGTATATTTCATGCGTGTGTGACGGTGTAGAGCGAGCTGGTTCCTCTCAGAGGTGTGAAGGAGATGTTGATGTGCAGCGCAGACTAGGAACCGTGTGCCTTCATCAGTATGCATGCTGCGAACCAATAGGCCCGCAGGGGGAAGAGTTAGTGTGCGACACGCATGGCTTCCCTGCTTTAATTTCCCTCCATTTGAGAACATTAGCCCTGACAAAGGCAGAGAGGTACAGAGGGACCGCTGAACAAACAGAGCGGAGGGAGGGAGAGAGAGAGAGAGAGAGAGAGAGAAAGGCTGTATGCCTGACCGAAAGATGGGCAGAATAGATGGAGAAATCTGAAACCTGATTTTCCCAACATTGTCTTGTGAATGTAGCTCTCTGATACAGTATTTACTGCGAATAACTGTGGCTGTGCTGCTGTGCAGTGATGGCAGAGTAACAGATGCTTACACTATGGTACTTTTAAAGGTACTGGCAAACAATGTTGGTACCAGGGTGTTTTTTGTGTTGTATATTTACATGGTACTTTTTTCTGGCATATAGTAGCATAAAAAAAACAGTTTTTTTTGTTGTTGATACAGTTCCTTCCAGTTTGTGATGTTCAAGTGCCCATTATTGTTTAATTTAAATGAGCACAAATTGCACTGAAGGTATACATTTAACCAGTTTGTGAGGGATATGATATTAAATTGAGCACAGTATTGAAATTACTGAATGTCATAAGCTGATCATTTCTATTTTATATTCTCAGTCTTTTCTAGTGGTTTAAATGTGTTTTCTTTTAATAATTAAGGCCCATCCCTTTGTGTTAACGATGATCTAATTCTTAAAATAGTTCAAACCAATTAAACATGCATTATTTTTAAATATTAATTACATTTAATATTCAGTAAATATTCAGTTTCAGAAAAAAAAACATTCCAAAAGTATATAAAATGTATTCTTAACAATAGCATTTTAATTCTTAAAATAATGTTATTAGCTGATATCAGATTTGTTTTATGTAGATACAAAATACAAAATATAGAAATAATAATAATAAACAAATAATAATGACAAAAAGAAATATACATTCTTAATTGTAAAAAATACAATTTAAATTCTTAAAACAATCCAAAACATTTCAATATCATATTTTTATCTGTTATAAGCTAATATCTGCAGGTTTATTTTTAATGTATGTAATGTTAATAAAATAAATATCTTAAATAGGCTTATACAATAAAAACAGAAATAAAAATTCAAAAATATGAATAATAAACATACTAAATTGAGAAATATATATAAAGAGTATGCATAGAAACCATGTGGGTTTATAATCTTGAGTTGTGTGAGCTTCAGGTATGGTGATTCCTGAGCAAACAGTTTTAGTGAAAAATGTCAAAAGTCCTCTGAAGAGGAAGATCAAGATTCATTGGTGGCCTCTTGAAGTGTCTGATTTGTGTGCCGTCTCTGATTGTGTCGGAAGAATGAAGGCCCCTAACGGAGATCAGACGCTGTCAGCGATGTTCATCATGCCCATGTGTCTGATACGCCGCCAGTTTCTGAGGATCAGTTGTGTGTGTCTGCGTGTTACTGAGAGAGGAATCACTTAAGTGAAAGACCAAGAGGGAAATGTGGCCGTCTCCTCTGTGCAGATGGCACAAAAGAGTCTGGTGTTGAACAATGAGTCGCTCAAGCAAACCGGTGACAGTTCATACAGACCCTCAAACATATGAGGCTCTATGGCTCTGTGTAGATGTGGCAGGTTTGTGTAATGGGAGCGTGCAAATGTTATTTTAAATCTCAGACTTCCAGATACGACAATTTGCCCCCTAGTGGTGATTAATATGCTTTCGCTTGTTAATTAAGCATCTCTGTTTCTGTTTATGCTTTTTGTAGTGGAGTGTGCAGAATAAAAGAATACACAAACACATAAGCACACAATTTATTCATTTATTACATTTTTAATATGCCTGGAGTTTGAAGGGACAAATGGAAATAGTTTTTAATTTGCTAAAATTAACTAAAATAGAATTAGATGGAGAATCAGAAGTTTCAAACGAACCAAAAAAAAAAAGAAAATGTAAATGACAACTAATTAACAAAATGTTTAGGTATTTATAATATTAAAACTAAAATTTAAAGGTAAACTGAAAATATAAAATTATTCAAAATGTTAATGAATGCTATAATAATAGAAATGACAGATAGATGACCAGAGCAAAGTGGAAAGAGGGTAAATGAGGTAAAAAGAGAGTCTGAATGATCATAAACAGCCGGGATGAGAACAAGGAAGTCTTGAAGCTTCTCGCTCAGTTTTACACAAATGATTGTTTACCAGCAGCAGAGCCAAAACAACGAGCCAGAGTTCATGTTTGCAGTCAGCCCTCTTTCCTCACATGCCAGGACTCCTAAAC
Organism: Carassius auratus; assembly: GCF_003368295.1. Classification (NCBI taxonomy): domain Eukaryota; kingdom Metazoa; phylum Chordata; class Actinopteri; order Cypriniformes; family Cyprinidae; genus Carassius; species Carassius auratus. The sequence goes on along the minus strand of NC_039270.1, from coordinate 9,498,153 downwards.
AAAGTGGCAGGGCTGCGTTCATCTTTCATTAGCCCTTTAGGAATGTGAGCATTGGCCTCAGGTGTTTGCGGGACAGGTCTCGTCCCAGGCAGTGACAGAGAGTCTATCCGTTAGCGCCTCGTCCAGCCATGGCCTCCGTCGCACCTTGTTCTCCCGCCCCCTACAAATCTCTGAGTAAACCGCCAATCATTCATCATCAAGGTAAAGGGGTCGTTATTGTCCCATGACACCAGACAATCCCCCGTGAACTGTGCCTCTACCCCTCCGCTGTTGTTAGAGGCATCCATCCAGTGGGATGAATGGAGAGGGGCGAGATAACACAAGAGAGATGGACACGGGACAGAGATGGCAGGATAAGAGCAGAGATACAGGTGCTGGTGGGATGAACACACATACCTGACAGGGTCCGACTTAGATTTATGAAACCATGACCACCTTGTTAGCACCTGTTAAATCTGTTTTATCTGACCATTTATGTTGGGGAAAAAAGAGGGTAACCATAGCCATGGAGATGGACACTGATAACCCGAAATAAAGAGGTAAATCAGGGAAGAGACAAAAAAAAAAAAAAAAAAAGAAATACTAGGGTTTTTTTTTTTGGGACTAGAAAATAAATGTAAAGGGAGGGGCTTAATGAGCCTCTCTGGCTCCTGATTGGATGATAGTGAAGGCAGGGAATACTAATGAAGTACATGAAGTAAATAATTCACCTTTAGTTAAAGGGACAGTTCACCCAAAATCACAATTCTGTCATCATTTACTAACCAGAAAACTTGAGTGAGTTTTAGTATTTGTGGAGCACAGAAGACATTTCTGCACTTTTTTGCACATATAATTGAAGTCAACAGGTTTAAGAATATGGCTGCATTATATTAAAGAAATAATAAAAATAAATAAATAAATAAATAGTAAAATAATTACTCAAATTAAAATTGTACAGAAATGACATCAAGTTGAAATACAATTTAATACGATTATTATTATTATTTATTTTAAGTTTTCTATATTTATTAAGCAAAATCTTTAAAGTGTTTAAAAAAAAACATGTTTTCATGATTGGGTTTGTTTTTTATAATAAAACAAATCTCTTTCAGTAAAATATATTTTTCACATAACTTTTCATAGGCTATTCATTCCCACTGTTTTTGACCAGTTCGGCATGATTATAAAATAATAATTATGATTTTATTGTGGTCATTATTACATAAAATTAATTTAGTATACTTAAGGAAGATGTGTTACGAATGTGGGAAAAAGAATGTGTTTCCGCCTGCTTCTTGTGTAAACGTGTGATAGATACAAATAAAGAAACATAAAGAGAGGGTTATGGAGGGATAGAAAGACAAAGAGGAGTGCGAGTGCGAGTGTGAGTGAAGGAGGCTGATGAATGAGTGAAGGTAGTGGAATCAGGGATTTACCTGAACTCTGTGCAGGGTCACATCACATTTGATCTGAAGAAAGAAAATGAAACAGGGAGTGGAGAAAACAGACTAATTCTACAGGAGAAGAAGAGAAATACAAACTTCCAGACCTTTTGCTATGTGAACAGTCCTAGCTGAAGTGGATTAGTGCAGGTTTACGATCACAGCTTTCTTCTTTCATTCGTCCAGTTTTTTTTCTTTGTGTAGCAGATTCTTTCAAAGTGAACCAGTTGCTGGTAAGTGAAGTATATGGGCTTTTCTGACCGTGAGCCCGTGTGGATAGAGTCATCACAGGCCTGTCTCACCAACAAACAAACTCTACACACAAAAAACCAGGAGAATCAAAGTGATCTGGGAACATGAAGACAGATGAACGCAATAACAAAGGCTTTAAAAATTTGTGTACTCTGTCACAGTGGTGTGTCGTGGGTAAATATGTGCCATAACTCACGCAGCGTCACCGCGGTGGCGTTTAAGCGTTCATGTGTATAATTATTTTGGAGTATGTCTCCATTTTCTTTCTTTCGCTTCAAATCAATTTTTATGGCAGCTGATTTTATGGCCGTCATCAGCGCGGTGGAGAGACTCAGCCTGCGTCTGCTGCGGGCGGAAAACAGCGGAGAGGAGCCACAGAAATATTAGCGCTGCCACTGCGCCTCAGGCGGCGGAGCCGGTGAGAAGATCAACGTATTTGTGCGTGTGTGAGAGGAGAGCTGAGAGTCCTGCCGGTGACCTTTGACCCCGCGCTGCCATCGCTCTGTGGTAACAGAGGTTATCGTTTGACTTTCACTGACAGCCTCGAGATAAAGGAGATGACGAGCTCTGTCTGTCTTGTCCGTCTTCAGTTCTGATTCAGCTTCGAATGGAGCATTTCTCAAATCTAGATTGAGTTCAGCACCAGGCTAAAAATGACATCTGATAGAAAATCATCTTTCATGCTGGAAATCGAGTCTTGGGTTTGGAAAACGCCTCGCTGTGAACTATATGAACATTTAAAATTTATGATGATGTAATTTCTGTTATGGTTAGTTCTGGTAAGCATCACTACTTATATTATATTATATTATATTATATTATATTATATTATATTATATTATATTATATTATATTATATTATAAATCAAATAATATTTCATATTTTTATTTAGAACAATATAAATCCTGAATTAACTGACTTAATTCAAAATATAAATATAATTCAATATATTTTAAAATGAGTTTTAATAAATGCATCTTGTTTTAAGGATTTTGAACAAACCTCTAAACATAATGTTAAACTAATATTTTATTTTATTTTATTCAAATAATATATATCCTGAACCAACTTGGCTTAAATAAAAATATATTCTTTGAAAAAAGAGCATTAATAAATGAATCTTGTTTTAAGGATTTTGAACAAACCTCTAAACATAATGTTAAACTAATATTTTATTTTATTTTATTCAAATAATATATATCCTGAACCAACTTGGCTTAAATAAAAATATATTCTTTGAAAAAAGAGCATTAATAAATGCATCTTGTTTTAAGGTTTTTAAACAAACCTTTAATTCTAAATATTAAACTGTAATTTCTTCTTTATTTTTCTTCTTTCAACCATAAATGTAATAATATCTAGCAAAGTGTCTGCTATATTATATTACATTACATTACATTATATTATATAGTCCTGAGTTATGCTTATTTTATCTTAGTATTAGTAGATAATCATACAACTTTTCTGTAAAATAAGGCTAAAAATAAAACAAAAGAAAACACAAAAAATATTATTATTATTATTAATTCTGATGAAATAATTATTATTTCTATATTTTTTCTTTTTTTGACATCATATAACATCTTAGCAATCGTAGTAATCACTGACAACACTTGACGTTTGCGTGGGCAACTTAAATTTTTTTTTCACAATAAGTACAAGTACACTATTATAAAGGTACCAAAGCTCCCTCTTTGTTTCTCCTTGATGCTGTTCTCATTTCCTGCTCTTTATCAGGAGCGAGAGCTAAGCAATGACAGGATTAGTGCTGTCCAAACACTTGAAAGAGGCCGGAGCCCAGGGCAAGGCCTGCGTCTGCTCAAAGCTGCTCCGTCCCAAGCTGAATTAATGGCAGCAAATATTAACACCTGCACTTCTGTAAATATTAGTATCTCATGCTCTCTCTCTGTAAATTCTGCGTGTGATCTTTGTCACCTCTGGAAGTGGATGAGGACATAATCTCACGTGGACGTAAAAGCTTTGTGGAGATCAAAGCGGCGAGCGGGGACTGAGGGATCTGGACGGGCTTCTCGCTGGGACGCTAAAACACAGCTTCTTCACTGCGCTCCATCATCATCCTCCCAACGCAGCAAACCTGTCTTAAATGTCACTTTGATTCTTTGTTTCTAGTTGCTTCTTTTGCCAGAGATGATCTGATGGCCTTTATTTCCAGCGGGTGAAATAGATCTCTGGTGGATTGCTGAGGAGGAGATTGAGTCTAATTGTTTCTATCAGTCTTTCTTCGTTGGCGGGTTTCAGGCTCTGGCTGCGTCCCAGACGTCATTTAGTATCTGCTCGCTTTGAGGGCGCTCACTCAAAAGCTGGAAGTGCAGAATCATTCATTCTGCTCTGAAGTGTAACTTTTTATTCTAATGAAATCGTAGCTATGAGAGTCGCTTTAATAGCAACTAATTGTTGACCCAGTACTTGTTGGAAAGCATGACTTCTTTTTATGATCTCTGGCTCAGGACGTTGTTCATTTTTCCTACTGGGTTTTATGCATTCAAATGCTGTCAATAGTTGTACTTAGGCCTGATATCGCAGTGCGCCACCTGCTGTTCTCATCCAGAACTGCAGGCTCATCCACAGACTTCAGCAACCTTTGAGAATATTAACTCGCTAAAGGTCTGGTAGTAGCCATCTATTGTGTAATACATGATATTGTATTGTATAGTATGTTTTTATGCATTTGTTTGTTATGCTTTGACCAGTTGAGCTTTAATTGCTTAAATTAGTTTTGAAATGATGGATTAATAAATTTTTCCAAGAAAAAACATGAACTTTTAATTTTTGAAATTAAATTGCAGCATTAGTGTTTGAGAGGTGGAGGTGGAATGATGGGAATATACCATATATATATATATATATATATATATATATATATATATATATATATATATATATATATATATATATATATATATATATATATATTTTTTTTTTAAATTGGTGCAAAAAAATCATAATATAAAGAATATATATATATATATATATATATATATATATATATATATATATATATATATATATATATATATATATATATTAAACATATTACACAGAGCTCATTGCATTCTGTCTGTAATTGAATGGGAAGCTTTTTCTGAATGTTGATAGGTTTCAATTTCAAACATAATTTTTTTAGTTTCTATACATACCTTGTGAGAAAATATTTAAACTGCATTTTATATAATTTAACAATTGTGTAAATAAAAAAATAGTTTTAAAATAATATATATGTATGTTTTAAATGTTTTTATATATATATATATATATACTGGCCAAATTTTAGAATGCACTCTTAAAAATAAAGGAGCTTAAAAGGTTCCTCACAGTGATGTGACAGAATAACCAATATTGGTTCCACAAAGAACCATTCAGTCAAAACCATCTCTTTTCTTACTTTTTTTTTATTATCTGAAGAACCTTTTATGGAACAGAAAGGTTCTTCAGATGTTAAAGGTTCTTTAATGAACCATTTAGACAAAAAGGTTCTTCTATGGCATCACTGTGAAGCCCCTTTATTTATAAAAGTCTAGCTTTGAAAGGTTAAAGGTTACTCACCTGCAACCACGCTGCTCAGGGCCTTTTTCAACATCCAACATTTGTCCTTGCATTCCGAAATGAAACTTTTTGTGTTGTTAAGGTGACTCTTAAAGACGTAGGATGATGCAAAAGCCCTAGGGTTTTCAAAAGTCACCTGAGGAGCCAAGTCTGCAATTAGACCTCCATTCAGGAAACACATAAATAACAGCTCGAGACATTACAGTGATTAATAGAACCATTCACTGAGGCTGATTTTCATCCCAAAAGCTTACTCATCTTTTCCCCAATAATGGATAATTACAATCTATGGATATTGTCAAAGGTGGAGAGCAGATGAAGTGATTTTGCTCAAAGAAATTACAGCATCGGTTTTACAATAGTTTCAGAGGTGAAGTGAATCCTGGGATATACAGATACATAGAACATTTCATTAAGAATCTGCTACCTAAACTGGTGTTTTTATTTTATTTTGTGTATAATTTATCACAATAGAAAGTACAAATGTGATTTAAGCTTTAACTCAACATTCAACTAATATTTAAATGAATGGGAAGCAAAAAAAGGGGAAGAAATGCTTTTTCTATAAGGTATATGAATTTGGTATTTTAACAGAGGTTTAACTTTTAAAACAATTACATTTTTAGCTTCTGCACACGCCTTGAGTGACCGAATTTAAGCAAACTTTTTACGGAAATTAAGCATTTGAAAAATTAGTCTTAACATGTACTTTGCAAACAGTTTTTAGTTTCAGAGAGAAAATCCTGGGATATACTGAGAAAATAAACTTTTACCTAAATTGGTGTTAAAATATCATATTCTAAAGGAATATTTATTCATTTACATTAACTTAATTTCACTCATTGCATAAAACTATTACAATATATATATATAGTGGCCAAATTTTAGAATGCACTCTTAAAAATAAAGGAGCTTAAAAGGTTCCTTGTAGTATGATTTTTACAAATAATATCACCAGTTTTCATATAAGCCAGTAGCTGTGGGATGCAGTTTTCAGAGAGGAGCAGACACAGATAATGTTAATGGTGTTTGTTCCAGATGTGCCGTGCAGATAGTGATTCAGAGGGTAATTGACAAACAGATCGATGGCCTTGAATCTGTTTGTCTGCCACTGAAATGAACAGGGCTCTGTAAAGTGTCACGCTGCATTTTGGATGTCCACCACAGGATAGCAGTGTCGGCTCAGTTTTGAGGGGCACTCGCTCACCCCACCCCCACCTTTCATTCCCTCTTCCTCCTCCTCCTCCTTAGAAATGCATTATTTATTTCCTGGAGGAAACACATCCTCTTTGTTTCAGTATTCATGAGGCTGTGAAACTTCTTTCAGGTGGTCACGTTACCTGTCCTTCTGTATGTCTTACACTAGAGGGCCAAGAAGACCGTCAAGTGTGTATCGCGGTCTGCTTAAATGTGATATTTCAAGGTCAACTGCATGGATTACTGTCATAGCAAACTGCTAACTGTGCCTTAAAACAGTGCTTTCATATTTGAGGGAAAATGAACTGCCCTTTTTCTTTTAACGCCTCCAGAGCCTTTTCAAGTCATTGTGGAGAGTCAGACGGCTTTTGCCTACAAATTCTCCACAGCATTCGGCTCGAATCCCACAGACAATCATCTGAGGTTTGTTCTTGAGTTTAATAGATGAGCGTGGTCAGATGTTTAAAAACTCTTATCAGCTCGCTACTCAAAGGCCTCTCAGAAGACACAAGCAACGGGGAAGCCCTTTAGATAAGAGCCAGAGGGAGAGACTGCTGCTGGGAGCATGAGGAGGAGGGCAGGCGTTGTAGTTGTGACAGTTTGAGCTCACAACAATGGTGTGGCTTTATTTTGTATCAGCTACTGATCTCGGCTCACAGTGGCCGCCTCGTTCTGAAACTAAAGCTAACAGTGGACTAACTATCCCTAAAGGAGTCCAATATAATGTTATGGGTTCAGTGTAATGTTGAAGTCTACAACCAGCAATTGTTTAATTTCAATGACCAATTTATTTAGATCTATCCTTCGTGCAGTGAGGGTAGTAATATTAAAGTAATAAAAATGTATATTATTGTTTATATTGAAGGGTTAAAAAGTAGACATACAATGTTTTTATAATATATTTCAATATCTGTGAACAGTGTATTCTCTTGAAGCAAAAACTATGAAACATTATATATACATATACAATTATTATTGTATATACAGTATATATATATATATATATATATATATATATATATATATATATATATATATATGTGTGTGTGTGTGTGTGTGTATATCATATATGTAAGGTTTATCTTTATGTGTGTGTGTGTATATATTTAATATATATTTATTTCTTATAACATGTATAATGTTCAGTGTGTGTGTAACATAATGTGTGTGTGTGTGTGTGTGTATATATACACGTGAATGTGTTTGTAAATACTGTATTTAGACAAAATATGTTAACAGATATTAATATATATAATATTAAAACTTATGATACTTAAAAATTTAATTGATAAACAATCATTATGAAATTATAAACAATAATATTTATTATTATTATTATTGTGTGCGTATAAAAACACTTTTTGTAAATATATTTTTATTAAAATTATACTTATGTGTTTTATATATATATATATATATATATATATATATATATATATATATATATATATATATATATCACATTATAAGAAATAATATGTATGTACAGTATATACATATTTCCTAGACTATTTTATAAGAAACATAAAACGTTTGTGTACGTGCAGATTGGTGTTTGTTAATGATATTGATAAATATTACACAGTCTTACCAATTAAATTACCATTTACCATTTCCATTAGTTAATGTAAGTTGACTGCATGAATTAACAATGAATAACTGTATTTTCATTAACATTAACAAAGATGAATAAATACAGTAATAAATGCATTGTTCATTGTTTGTTCATGTTAATGAATGCATTAACTAATGGACCCTTATTCTAAAGTGTTACACTGTGTGTCTCAGGTTTGGCTGCAGGAACGAGTCTGAAACACTGAAGGCAGGGACACAGACATGACGCAGACACAACCGTAGGGAAATGAGAGCGATCCGATTGTCCAGTCAGTTGTTGTGGGTCTGCCAGGTCACATAAACAGAAATCACAGATCATATACACGCGCACAGGCCAAAATACATTGTGTCATCATAAATACTTCAGCGGTGTTTTATAAGGCCCTGACTCAGGGGCTCGCCTCCAGAGCAAATCAATATATGTCAGATTTATACAGAATGCATCATTTGCATAATGTAAAACTTGTGAGATGGGAGTATTTAGGCAGGAAAGGCTGTTGTGAAATTGGCCTGAGCGCAAACCACTGGATGAATGGCCATGCAAACATTCGTCATCCTCCAGCACAAGCCCACACACACACACACACACACACACACACAGCCCACCATGATTTACCTCAGTGTCTGAGGCCACACCATAATGCCACATTGTTCTGCCATTAGCTCCTCAACAGCCTCTAAACTTAATTTCCCTGATTTGTGTCAAAGCGCCGACAAGCTTCACTATCGATTTAAGTGTCACGGGAGGCTTCTCACACCCGTAAGGGACCCATGTGTGTGTGTGTGTGTCAACGTTGTGTAAATATACATGAGATAAGATTGAATAAAAATGGTTATATGTGGTCTTAAGATCTTAAGATATTTCAAGCATTTTGTTAATTATTTTTGAATTATTATGCATGCCCCTTTATGTTCTCATATTAACTGATTGGAAGATTTATACTTAAAATGAATATGCCTCACTGCGGGAGCATTTAAAATGAACATGTAAAGGCAAAAGAGTGATTAAGATGCTCAATGATGACCAATCACAGGACCTAAAATATTTGCTCTCCCTTAAATATATATAGAAAAAAATGTAATGTTAAATCAGGGATGCTGCAAAATGGATATTTATCATTTTTATGCATAATATTATGTTGTGAGGATTTGTGTGTAATATACTCTTTTTTTTTCAATGTACAGTAGTTACAGTATAGTAAACAAATTCAATCGTGACCACAAGAATTATTTCTACGTGACTTGATTGTTAAAAATGACTCCTGTTGATTCTTGAAAAATATTTTGGTCTTTAACTGAGCACGTTTTTACCAAATTAAACACTTTTAAAGTATGGTTATCGTGTGGGAGATAAGAGTTTGAATCTGGCTTGCACACTTTCCTATTTCTCTTAAACCATCTTTTAAATAATGTCCTTTAAATGGATGAGGATGGTGTGATTAATATACAGCACCTACTGTATATATCTGATTAAAAGAAATGTAAGTAAAAGAAGTAATGCTGTTGTAATCCCTAGTGATTAGTGGGAAAATGCATTATGTACAAAATACAATGTTTATATGGCAAGATTAGAGTATAGTTCACATGGTTCACATTCAAGGCTGAAAGCACACTAATGCATAAACCAGGAACAGAGTACGGAAGCAACAACAACAATGGGACATGGTCGCAAGCACTGCTCTCTCGTCTTGACGTGTCTTAATGGTTATACAGGAAGTGAGCTCTTGATGAACCAGTGAAAACAGGACATCCAGTTAACCTCCGTCCAGTAGGGAGGCTCCTGAAAAACACAACAGATGAGGATAACATGACGGGATAATTCAGCCTTTGGGTTGTGTACGTGTGTTGGAAGGAGATACAGACCTGTGTGGCCTGACGCTTTCACCTGTGACCTCAGCTGACCTCTTGACCTCGAGTGGAGCAGTGCAGTGAGGTGGGGTTTAGATGGACCAATGACTCCTACAGTATAGATATCCTCATAGACTGATATCATCAACCACAGCTGTTCATTACGTCCTTCACTGAGAGAGAGAGAGAGAGAAAAAACGGATCATTTCTCTTGCAAACACAGTTTTCTTGCATTATTGGTTTATTGATTCGTATGTAAACCTTTGAACTGGGTTATTACTCTGCTGTACAAAGGCAATGCTAAAATGAATAATAATGGCTTCAGTGTTGTGATTGTAATCTGATCTGTTTAATATTCCTGTGAATCTGATCACAGTTGAATCAAACCTGTTTGTCACAGGACAAACCAAAGTCTAACTTTCCGTTTTATTTGTTCTCCTGAGAAGAGGGTGCTGGGAGAAATGGATGTTGCAATATTTATATTGCATAAAAATATAAACTAAAATTGTTGCTGTTAATAATAATAATAATAATAATAATAGATTAGATAACGATGATTATTTTAAAATGTGTGTAATGTAAAATGTCATAAATGTGTATTTTTCCCGTTTAAACTTCACATGTATTTAGAATTTTAGAAATTAAAATTTGAATTAATTTTATTTAAATAAATAAAAATAATACATTAATTTTGTTACATTTAACCAACAACAGAAACAACAGATTAGATAATGATGATGACATTATTATTATATTTGAAATGTATGTGGTGTAAAGTGTCATAAATGTGTATTTTATTCTTGTTTAAACTTTAACTTTATTTTGAATTTTTAAATAAAATTTGGAATCAAGTCTATTTAAATATATAAATTATAATAAATTATTTAATTTTACATTACATTTAAGCAACAACAACAACAATAATAATAACAGTAGATTAGATGATGATGATGATTATTTTTTTTTATTATGTTAAAATATGTGGTTTAAAATGTCATAAATGTGTATTTTTCCTGTTTAAACTTTACATTTATTTTGAGTTTTAAAATGTAAATAAATTTTTGAGTTCCTAAATAATAAGTTATTTTAAAAAAATTATTCTAAATACTGATCATCATAAATCAAAAAAACTATTTTCTGCTCAGGTTTCTATATCTAAATTACTTTTAATCATCAGTAGAAAAAAAAAAAAGAAAAAAAAAAAAAAGGTTTTTACAATTTAAAAAAACGTGTTATTTTTTATTTTCTATTATTATTATTATTATTATTATTATTATTATTATTATTGATATTCAGCATAAAAAGTATGGAAAACCCCAAGACCTGTTTTTTTTGCAGATGTTGCCACATTTTGCCTTTGCGTTGCAGTATAATAACCTGAGTTTTGATGGTTACTAGTATTTTGTTGTACATACACTACAAACACGCTCGAGTGATTCATGAGGGGTATGTGTTGTTGTGTCCTGAAGTCCTTATCAGGTTCATAGCAAGAATAAGTGGCAGTGCTGGAAAATAGTTTGTTGTGTGTGTAAACAGACGCACAGCAGCAGAACTGGGTCGTTTGATGATAAACTCTGTGTTAGCGTGTAAATCTGTTGCCAGTCTACAGTTTCATTCAGCAGCAAAATTAATGTGTAAATATGCTGGCTCATATCTCGCCGCTGTTACATCACAGCGGGACTTTGGGGGTCTGTTTGTGTGCGTGTGGGGGAGATTTATTCAGCTTGTACTCTGGTGCTTCATTATTGCCGAGCATCCGAGAGCGCTGGATCTCCAAACAATTTATGACAGACACCTTTATTGGCCCCTGTAAAATAAAAGCGAGGAGAAAAAAAAGATTAATCATCTCTCTCTCCATCTATCACTCAGGCCCCGGAACGCCCCATTAAAAAGGGCCATGATTTTACAGCGTTTTAAACGGGCATATGTCTGGTCACCACTGGTATTCAGCTGTGAGGGCAGCTTTAGGACCCTGCTCTCCAGCTCAGCTATCTAAATGAAAGGTTGGCGTTGTTGCAAGCTTTGCCCATCTGGATTTATACCATTGCACATTGTTTAATTGTGCCACTAAATAATGCCAATGTATTATTTAATAGGCTGTTATTGGGTTTTTAATTGGCAGGCCAGGATGCACTTCATTCTCAGAGAGTGCATTAAAAAGCATGGGAATCGGCCCGGTTATCTGCGTTAACTGGTGAGGTGGGTTTTTCGTCGAGGTGTCAGGTGTGTTCATGTGTGTGCGCGCTCAGCAGGGGTTTCAGTTTCCACTGTAATATGGCTATTTGTTTAGACTAGTTTCACTGGTCGTAATGCTGCTGAAATATGGTATGCATTGAAAATATTCATACGAGTGCAATCAGATACAAAGTTTTATGTGAACATGCCTTTCAAGACATCCCTTAAAATGCTTCTAGATAAATAAAATAAAAAATAAATAAATTTGTGTGTGTGTGTGTATTTAAAGTCTCTTCAAATTACCATATGGCACTTTCTTTTTAATTATGTTATATATTTCTAACGCTATAAAAAATAAGTGCATAGGTTACATTCAGCTACCAAGCAAAATACCGCTTAAATGTTTTTTTACATTTCTTTTTTATTAATGTATAATCTACATCAACAGTGATGTTAAACATGACAGATTTGAACTTTTGAAATGTTGCCAGTTTCGTAACATCAGAATCATGGGAGACACTAGCTATGTTTACTTTGAAGTATCACATCAGAAACGAGTGATGGAAACTGAAATTAAACAAAAAAAATGATTTGCAAAAAACTTTTTACACTCACTTGAGATGGTTTTATGACGTGCAAAAAAGTGTTGCGAATAATGGGAGATGGAAGCACATTTACCAAATAAATTCGTCCCATGTGCATCAAAAGTCATGTGACTTGCGCAATGGGACGGCATAATTTGACTAACCAGTGGACCCATCTTGTTGCAGTGCAACTATAATGTTGTCATGCTCGTTCTGAGATGCCTGAGCAAAGTCTGGTGTCAAAGTGTTTCTGTATAATTGCCTCCCAGAACTGTCTTACACGACTACGTTCCCAATCAGCAGGTATCAACCTCTAAAAGTAGATTGTTGTATATGAACATTATTATATTAGGTTGCTTCTCCTACGTTTCTTAGTGATATTTAGTGCCATTTTAAAAGAAAGGGATGATTTGTTAGTTTTGTTTGACTCGTTGAATGGAAACAGTGCTTATTCGCAAATGGCATATGCAAAATTCCAGTTTTGTGCACAAGTTAAATTTGCGACATCGCTACTGGCTGCACCCGAAATTGCAGACTTCCTTACATTATAGGAGGCAGTATGTGACCAGGTTAGTTTGTTCAAACTAAAAGAGTAGGCAAAAAGTCCCTGGATGACCTGCTGTTTCTGGTGAGAATCTTAAATGTGCATCTGATGGATACTTTACTATCCCATGAGGCCACGGGAGAAGATTTGCGAATGGCAGTGAACGCAACTAGTAGTAGGTCACATGACAAAGACAACACGAAGAATGTAGTGCACCAGGGTTTAATTCTGCTGCACACATATTATATAGAACAATCTTTTTTACGGCCGCTAAAAAAACGTACATACTCAGAGTATGCGATTTCATACACAGCCATCGGTTAAGCCTCAGTCAGTAGATGGCGCTATTCTGATTCAACTCAAATGGAGCAATCAGATTAGCACATTAGCCTCATGTTTACCGCAAACATTTCCGCACTGTTTTACAATGCTGTGTGTGCCTTGAATATTTGAAATAAAGTGTTAAAATGGCTTTTTGCAGCACATATTGCAGTCATTATAAGCATGTTTGGATCATACTAAACATAATGATAAAGAGTAATGGCTTACCTTTTTGTCACTAACCTTATTGCTAAATTTGCAGTCAGTATTGTGTGGTTTTAGCATCATAACAAATGTCCTTCATAAATTCAGCAACTGCTTGGAGGTCAGAGTGTTTATTTGATGAATCCCAGTCAATATTAAGTAATGAGTTTTGTGGATATGTTGAATGAAGTGTGGACAACAATTTCAGCGTTTCAGTTCAGTTTTGTAGCGTTGTGTTTCTAAACTACCACTGCTGAATCTTCTGCGCCACGGCAAAAGAGATCGTATTTATGAATCATGAGATTGCTGTGTCTATATAGCATGCAATGCAATAAAAAGACAGTGTACTATGAAATAATGGCATCTTTCTATTGAGCTGTCCTTATGAACTATACTTACAAATGTGCAGCTAGAGTGTAGACCGATCATGAACAAATGACTCTTGTGAAGTGGTACTTTTTAGTGAATCAGACACATAGCAAAATAACTTAATGAGCTGGATTTTATAACAAATAGTTAAAAAGAAAGGAAAATTTCTGCAGAAGTAGCCACTTTGAGACACATCTGCAATGAAAGCAACTAGAGATTACGAAAGCTAGCTTACTTAGACACACAGAAGCGGAGGACAAAGATAATTAGGATGTTCATATTGAAACCCACTCGCACACACAAACACTTACAGTAGACTACTGTATATACAGCGAGTTGTCAGTGAGGTTCACACAAGCACACACAATCCCTGATTAATTAAACCACTCATGCTGGCACACCACTTGATTTGCACACCTACTCAACCCCCTCAACACACACACACACACACACACACACACACACACACACACACGCATACATAGTGTGCTGTCAGCATCTGAGGCTCTGATTTACATAAACCCACTCAGGGGACTAACGGCATCGTCTCTAATTGAGCTTCAAGTCAATCAGAGGCTAGTCAGGGGACGTGAAGTGATTTAACATCACGGTCAGATGCAACCACAGAGTCACACGCTTTAAAATAGCACTTGGTTTGGTTTATCAGCACCGGAGCAAAGGATGGTATCCTCAAAAGGTCAACAACAAATCAGCTTGTTTCATTTAAAAGGGATAAACCAAATAAAAACTTGAGTTTTGTGAGATATAGAGAAAAGGAAAAGAAAATACTTTATTCAGCAGTTTGGAAAATTGGCTCCAATAATGCAATTTGTGACCAAAATATTTTTTTTGTGGCTTATATGTGTGTGTGTCTAGATAAATAGATAGATAGATAGACACACACACATACATAGTCATTATATAATAAATTAATATATTTTTATTATTTAACAGATTTAATATAATCTAATATTTTATCCAATAAAAAGTATTTAATATAGAAAAAAAACCACACAATTTTATTTTAATGTAATTTTGTATTATTTATAAGAGATTTAATATAATTGTATTACATTTTCTTCCATTAAAGTGTATTTAATATAGAAAATATATATTAATTTTATTTAATTTTATTTTATTGTCATTTGTATTATATTTAACAGATTTAATATAATTTTGTAATATTTTATCCAATAAAAAATATATTTAAAATATAGTAAATATACAGTAGTTGTAGTAAATATTTATTTATTTATTTAAATATTTATTTATTTATTTATTTATTAAAAATAATTTTTAAGAGATCTTTGCTGAAACTTTAGATAAGTTTTGCAATGACTTGGGTCTTTTTTCCCCTGTTTGCTCTCCATTAAATATTCTTCCTTTAAATGCTCAGATAAAGCTACATGTGTGTGTGCTTTCGGTCAAACAGCTTTGTCATGATACATGTATGACTTTTTGTAGTTGTAACAAGATGAACTACAGCTACCACATTCAACAAACCTCAGCAGTCTCCCACAGAAGTCTATCTCCCTTGAGACGCTACACAAACCCAATGTGACAGTAAAGTGTGTGTGTGTGTGTGTGTGTGTGTGTGAGACAGACCTCCATGTCTACTACTTTTTAGCTGGGCTGTATAATTCCCCCGTGTGTCTGCACAGCCATTTGATACAATATTTAGACAGTAGGCAGCATATGTCTTTTTGTAACACTAGACACTAAAAATGTGCCCTTTACAACTCTAGTTAAAATTAATGAGCTGGTTAAATGTCTTCAGGTATAAACTGTAAAAGTGTGTGTAAGTGTGTGTGGAGTGAGATGAAGTGGGTGAGAGGGGAGGTATGGAGACAATGGCGTCTCTCTCTGACGTTCCTCTCTCTCCCTTTCGTTCACGGGAGCTCATCTATCCTTCCCGCGGGGGTCACCCGGAGGTCGCCGACATGGAAGGGTAACTGCAAGGTCACGAGCCCGCCTCTCTACCGGGGTACAAATAAACCCTTAGCACTCACAGAGTATGGGCGCTCAAATGTCTGAATCATAAAAAAAAAAAAAAAAAATGCTTTCCATAAAAATAAATCACTTGGAAATCGTTTTCGGCCTGGGCAATTACCATATTTCACTCATAATTGTACAACTCCTATGGTCAGATAATTGTAGGCACTCTCTCAGTCGGGCCGTCTTCCTGTCTGTTATGCTTCCCCTGAACCCTAACGCAGAGTACCGACTCTCTCTACCTCCTCACGCTCATCACTTAGACCAGGTAAACACGCGGCGTTCAATACATACACAATATCTGCGTGTAACATGAACACCGCTGGCGTCGCGATTAGCCCGTCTGGAGACTCGCTGCGCCGCCTGTCCGTCAAATTGCTGCGGGGTCCCACTCTGAGGAGCGCAATTGATTTAAGAGAGCCCTCTAGGTCCAGTGTGCATTTTCATCAAAACAGCAGAATCGATGCTAAGCAGATTTAGATCTTCCTCGCTGGCTATATTTCAGCTAGCGCCCTCACTAATGCTGACGTGTCCGAGGCGGCCATTATTACCCGCCATTAGCATTACTGTCGCCGCTGTTACAAATTCAGCTGTTCCACCCAATTTAAATTCAGCTGAAGGAAGTGTGTGTGTGTGTGTGTGTGTGTGAGAGAGAAGCAGTGGGGAGGTAGTCAGGTTTGGACGGGGAAGACAGAGGTATGTGAGCTTCACAAGAGGAAGCGTGAGGGATGACTGCATTAGCATACTGTGGGCTAATGCGGCGGCGGTCCTCGCCCTCAACAACTGGATATTTTGAGTTGCTGTGATGTTGTAAATTGGCTTTTCTGTAGGCTGAATTCATTTGAAATATTCACTTTTTTGTTGGGTGACACACAGAGTTACAAATTTGTGTCTAATGTCTGGAAGTTTGGCCACTACTGGCATTCAAAGAAGAAAACACACACACACACACACACACACACACACACATAATTATATATATATAAAACTTTTGAACACGATGAAGTTGGCCAAATTTGTCTTATTTTGTTGAAATATAATTTTTTTCCATTTAGTTCTGCCCTTCGTAAGCAACAGAAGATACTTGTATGTTTCCGGGTACACAAATTAAGTACAATTTACCTTGATCTTCAAATTCCAGCTCTTAATGCATCTTGTTTCCTTCTGGAGCATCAGTGAACGTTTGAATCTTTTTAAATAGTTGTGTTTGAGTCCCTCAAATGTCCTCAGTCTGAAAAGATGCATCTCAAAATCATACAGTCACTGCTGGAAAGGGTTCAAATATGCAAAGATGCTGGAAAACTGAAGAATCTGCAGGACCTTAAAGATTTTTCTGAAGAACGCTGCTCAGTTTAACTGTTCAGAACAAACAAGGGACTCATGCACAACCATCACAAAACAGAAAGACAGCCGAGGATCATCAGGTAACAGAACACATTATTTTAAGAACCAAGGGTTCCCAAACTTTTGTGGGGGTTATTTTAATAATTTCAGCAATTCTTTTGTCTTGTGGAATATCTTAATATCTTTTATGTACAATATCTTACTCAGGACAGTACTAAATAAAAAAATAACATGCATTTAGTATGATCTCTCTTATTTTTTGAAAATTACTCATATTTTCACAGATTCTGCAAAGGGTGCCCAAACTTTCGAACCCCACTGTATATATGTATATATATATATATATATATATATATATATATATATATATATATATATATATATATATATATATATATATATATGTATATATATATATACATTTATGTATATTTATTTATTTATTTAAAACATATTTACATTTTTATTTTGGTATTAATTAATATTTTCCTAGTCATTCCTAAATTCACTTGTAACATTTAAAGTCATTGACTTTAATGTTTGTCCTAAACTATTTATAATAACAATATTGTATAGAATTAGAAGTAGCGAATTTTAAGATTGGCCACAGCATGGACATATTCACTGGTATTGCTCAGGATTTTTATATCAGTGCATCTCTATTTCTATAAAACACTGAGGATCACAAGCAATTTCCAGAGCTTTCAAAACATGCCATTTTAATTTATCATGATTTGCTATTGTCAGGATTCATCCATACATACAGACATAAATTTAAACGAACAATATGATTCATAACGCTTTTACCCTACTTCAAGAACATGATGTATACATTTTTTTTTGTAATTTTACAGGAGTAGCACTAACTGTAGGAACTACGATATTTTATATTTATATCTGAAACTAAGTTTAACGGTTATTTTTGTTAGGGTTTTCTACAAAGATCTAATATTGAGGCTGGAAAAAATGACTTTCAAGGGATGTTTATCTCTAGAAATGAGCGCTTTTGTGATGGTGCTCATGAGATATTATAAAGAGGAAAGTTATATTGGCTGAGATATTACATGCAATCTGTTACTTATATGTGACTTGCAAAGTTGTGACATACGGCTACTTTTTTTCTTTCCAAAGTAAAACATTTGAGCTATTTAAGAACGTGTTAAGTGCGGGGTAATATATGCTTACATCTAAGTTGTCTTTAAATGCAATTCAATAGAATCCATTGATGCAACTCTCAGAAAGAATAAGAACAGTACATTTAAATTAAATTAAATATCCACTATGTAAAAATGTGTGTATATATAATTATGTATATATTTATTTCACATGCACATAAGTATTTTACTGTGGTACAATAACTTTACATTTATGCATGCAATTACATTTCTGGTCACTTTTCCTCTAGTGTGACTCACAGGAAGATGCATATGTGATATAGCAAGACGTTACTCTGTTAGTAGGTAAAATGCTCTGTAGTGATAAACGTATTATTTGTGTTTTTGAAATGTATTGACCAACCAGAATCCAGAACCTTTCCGTTTTTATAATTTGTCTTATTTGATAAAAGAGCAATAAATGTTCACAGGTTGCATGTGCTCTATTGCTTTGACAGTGAAAAAAAATCCTATTCATGCTCTGAAACTGAAATATGGTGCATTCGTGTGCATGTACAGTATGTGTGTACACAGGATGTGATTTACAGTTCAGGAGAGGATATGGAAACCCCCCTCCTTCATACTAGCCTCTTTGTACCCTCATTTTTACAGATCAAATCTGATCCCCTCCTTCACTCCCACTTAAGCTTTTTCATCCTTGATCCCTGAGCCTCCTCCTTATCTCTTTATACCATTCCTTCTCTCCTGTTTTCACTCTCCCTTCACTTTTTTAATTTCAAACCCAGCCCTGGGGTTAGTACTCTTATCTTTCTCTATCCGTCTTCCAGCAGCCTTTAGTTGGCTAGTTGTCGTCTCACAGGAAGTGTGAGGCAGGGCCGTGACCCCTGGATGAACTCTGCTGGTGAGGTGAAACAGAAGGCCGTGGGGGGGGGGGGGGTTGCCAGGTTGCTCGTTAGGGACATGTGATCCGGCTGATGGGGCCACCACACACACATCTCTCCTCATTAATGGAGGTGGCTGCTCTCTCTCACACACACAAACAAACACACACATGGAACACTGTATAGAGAGGATCGGGCACATATTCGGGTGAGAAGAGGGAAGTGATTCGTAGATGGCATAAGATTTGTATAACAAAAAAGAGAGGATGTGCAAGGAGCTAAACGAAAGTGAAAAATAAAGAGCTGCAATCCAGAAACATCCCTTCTGAACATTTAAACGTATGCATGTGGCACAAGCTCAATTAAATATATGTCATAGTAGTAGTAGTATATTTTAGTATAATGTATCAGTACTGCTACTGTTTTAAAGTTAATGTATTTATTTATATTCAATTTAAATCCTAAAGTAAATTCCGTATGTATTTAATTTATTTTTATAAAAAAATGTATTTACTATCATTGATTATTTTGTTTATTCTCTTTATTATAAATAATAATAAGAATAATATAACTATTATAAATTGTTATAAAATATAATAATTTTATATTCACTATCATTCATTATTTAGTTTATTCTCTTTTTATTATCAGTATTAAACAATAGTAATATAACTATTATAAATTATGCTATAACATATAACAATTATATATTTTATATCATATATAACTTTTTTAAAAGGAATTTATTTATTTTAATTCATTATCATAGTTAGTACTGATCTTGTTGTTGATGTTATAATTAATAATAACTATTGTTTTATTTATCATTTTATGTTTTTGGTAAAATTATTATTATGTTTTTTTTTTAATGATTAATAGCAACGATAATATTTTCCATGCTTAAATGTGAAATCAGACAAAACCATTACATCTGAAAGTTTTACAGTCTTTAATATTTTATCATAGTCAAAGTTTTAATCAGCAGTTATTTGATAACCTTGTTATTACTATAGTTTATGTTATTATGAAAGGTAATAATAACGATAAAATAGCTACAACAAAACAACAACAACAACAATAATAATGATGATGATGATTATTATTATTATTATTATCTATTTATTTTGTTTACAATTTGTTACGATGTATTATTTTAATGTATCATAATTACTGTTGTTACATTTACGTTTAATCATTTAGCAGACACTTTTATCTGAAGCGACTTACAGATGAGAATGTTAAATCACAACACAGTTAACATGAAAGTTTTATCATCTGTGTGATATTTCTGCCTTTTTTTTTTTCTTTGAGGAATAAAAAACCCTACATTACAATTATATGATAAATCATGACTTTAGTGTATGACGTAAAGATAATTTCCAGAAGTGAGTAATTGTATTAATGGTACAAAAACCCATTTTTTTGCAGTCTGAAATAATCAAGTTAATATACTTTGTATGTAGCATTAAATTGGTGCCTTTGAAAATGACCATACTGTATGTAACAGATCTTAATGGGGAAATTGAATTCATTAGGAAGGGTGTCCCCAGGATGCAGCCATGAGGAATTGTGGGATGTCAAAAAAGGACATTAGGCTCTTCTAATGGAAACAGAAAACCAAATCATTCCACACTCTGAGTTTAAATGAAGTGTCCATGTAATCAGATTGAAGGAGAGGTCACTTGGTGTCCCCTCTCCGAGCCTGATCGATAATTATACAGCTCTACAGGAGAATACAGACGGCCCTGGTTTTCAGTTACAAAAGTCGTTTGGAGAAACAGCAGTGAACTGAAACATTTCTGCTTTAGAAAAGTTAGAGAGCCTCTGAAATTCTGTGTCTATTTCACACACACAAACAACACGAATCAATTTATCATAAACACATAAAACCTGCCTTATTTTGTATTTGAGCCAGTATTTCACCAGTGGCTTTTACAGAAGTCAGGGTTTTCCTACGGAATGTACCTACTGTATGTGTGATGAAATGACGTGTAATACTACGCTGCGAATGTGCTGAACGTGTGTAAACGGTTCATACGTGTTCGAGTAGGATCTGTACACACGTTCCCAAACTGTATTTTAGCGAGACATGAGAAACGGGGGGCGGAGAATGTGAAAGAAAGAGAATTGGAGTTTAGCCAAGCTTGCTACGTTTGACCGGGACGCTGAAAAGAATTTACGACCTGGCGGATTGGGTGTCGCTTGGTAGAGTAAGTGTGTGTGTGTGTGTGTGTGTGTGTGTAAGAGAAAAGGCTCCCCTCTGACCATGCTCGGCACTGGGCCGAGAGCTCCCTAAATCTCTGCCTACAGATTTATGGTCACCCCATTCACACGAGTAACCAGAAACACAATCACTATCACAATCACCATCAGCCTTCACACACACACACAGACACACACAGAGCAGCCAGCTGATGCTGAGCTCGCCTCAGCTGAATCAACTATTCAGGAGGAATTAAAAAAGCACACACAGACACACTAAATCACTCCGACTTGCACACACACTCGCGCCATGTGTGGTTGGGAGAGAGAATCAGGAACGCATGAAAAGAGGATAAGGACTGAAACGGAGCATTTCTATCCAAATTACTGCGTGTTATTTATTGCAGCAATTACTCTCAGACGTCTGTGTGCCTCTTCATTTGAAACGATTGTAAAAATATATCAATAGCGGCTCAAAGAGCACAGGCAGTCTCTCTGAGATCAGCTGCTGAACAGACATCACACACCTGGCTCAAGAGTCGGCCCACGTAGCACTGGTCTTTGAGAGGCAGGGTTTCTTTATTCCTTTGTTTTTTACTGTGTTTTTACCATGTGACACTGTGTACTGTACAGGCATTTAAATGATTAGGATGTGACATGATATCCTTTAATATGATATCCCCCCATACCTCACAAAGGATTCAAAAAATCAATTAGGCAGGGAAAGTTGTTATACAAAGGCTAAGACAGACATATCCACATATTTTCACATACAAAAGTGCATATAGGCTATACACACATTAATCAGCAGAGTGGGAGATAGTTATGGCCTGTGCTGATATTTGGTATTAGGTATTTTTTGGTATTGGTATTTGGTATCAATATTTTTCTGAAACTGTATAAACATATCCCAAATGTTATGGTAGTCCTTTAGTTTGCCCTTTATACTGTAGGTTGTTCTTTCCAGTACAATATAATGTCCCAGATCTTTCAACCAGTGGTCGATGGATGGACCTTCTATGTTCTTCCAGTAGAATGCTATCAAACGTCTCGCAGTAACTAAACAAATGTCTATCATTTTAGTGTGGTAACCTGAAATACACCCAAAGCACACATTTCAGGGGTATCTGGAACTGGTTTTGAAATAATTGAGGAAATTAGTGTTATGTTTAGTGTTATTTTTGCCAGAACGTCTTGGTCACCTCACATTCCCAGATACAGTGAAAGAATGTTCCCTTATGTTTTTGGCATTTAAAATGTATATCTGGGATTGTTTTTCAGGTGTTACATCAGTACACATTACCCAGTTGGATTGGATCAGTTTAAATCTAGTATTAATTGGCAAATGCTGGGCTTTAACACATATCTGGATCCATTCTGAATGCGAAAGGTCAAATTGTAAATCTATATCACAAGCAACTGTCTTGGAACCTGAGGATTCTTTAGAGCTGTTAACAAATTTGCAATGAAACAATTATATTTCAATTTGTACTAATATCCTCATGAAACATAAGCTAGATATATTTATCATAAGTAGAACAACATCTAGTTCTGTTTGTTCATCTATTTGTATTTCAAAAAGTGTGTCATTGGGAATCCACATTTTTCCTTGAGGTCTTTAAAGGACATTAATGTATCTCCCTCAAATAAGCCACCAATCTTCCGTATACCTTTTAATGCCCTCTGTTTAAAGCCAAAGTCATTTTTCGCTGGTCTGAAGACCCTGTTTCCCCAAATAGGGGAAAAGTAGGAAAGATTTGGGACCTCTTCCAGTGCATCATTCCACACCAATAAGGTCCTTTTAACTAAAGGATGTTTTAGTATTCTTTTTCAAATTTGTATACAAATCTGAGGACAATTTCAGGCCCATATCCATATCTTTTATGAATGTTGATTCTAACTCTACCCAGGGTATCTAAAATTACATTAAATGGAATTGTTAAAATATTAGTTGTTAAATTCCTGTTTACTAGTTTATAAAAAATTATTTTTAGTATTA
Organism: Carassius auratus; assembly: GCF_003368295.1. NCBI lineage: Eukaryota > Metazoa > Chordata > Actinopteri > Cypriniformes > Cyprinidae > Carassius > Carassius auratus. The sequence continues at coordinate 9,474,523 of NC_039270.1, read as the reverse complement.
CACTTAAATATTAAGTGTATTAGATAATTGCAAAAATAATGTTAATATAGAGAAAATAAGCATGCACAATTAAATGCAAAAAAATTGGCTAATATTAATGAATTAGATAATGTTTAATATCGCCAGATATCCAATATAATATTGATCCAATGAGTATTCGTGCATCCTTGCATTCACATCTTTTAAAGTATTTTTTTTTTAAGTAGCATTTGTAAATCCAATGTGAAATTTTTGCCATCCTAAGCCAACTATATTTTTATTATACAGCCAAATTATATAGCCACTAAACAATATTTTATAGTATTTCTACTACATTCACATTGCATTTAGTCATTTAGACTTACAAATGAGGACAATAGAAGCAAACAACTAACAAAAGAGCAACGATATGTAAGTACAAATGACAAGTCTCTGTATGCTTTTAATAATAGCTAATATTTGAATAAGTGTGGCTGTAAAGGTGACGTTGTCCACAGGGAATGCTTTTGGTGCAAAATGACCCAGTTTGAGGTCAGAAGTCAGAAGTCAGGCAGCTGTACTTCCTTTTGCTGGACAATGTCACACGTCTTTCCAGATCCTCTAATTGGCTCCCTACCGAGAACTGCCTCTCTCTCTCTGTATCTCTCTCTCTCTCTCTCTCGCTCACTCACACCTCTCCTGAACTCTGGGAAAACAGCCACTAGCCGACTGACTCAAAATGGCTGAAGGGAAAAGACAACAGCACAGCAACGAGATACAAACTCTCCTTCCCCCATCTCTCTTTCAATACGTGATCGTAAATTCCTCTTTCCTTTCTTTGCCTTCCTTTCTCTTGTGTGCGTTTTTTTTTTGTCACACACACAAACACACACATGCAAACTTGCAGACATATCCTATACTCTTTCACATCCCAATTCTAATCAGTTAACCCTCCTGACAAACATTTTGTTTGCATTTTTAGATTACTAAAACATTTGATATTCTTTTAAGATGTTTTTCTTTTTACAAACATTGTCACAAGGCGATTTGGTATGCATTCATTCTTTAAAAAGCCACAGATTCATGTCTGAAAATGAATATGTGAGTGCATATATTTAGACCACACTGTGCTGTGATTTTCACATACAGTGCACTCGTTTTAAGCAGTATCTACTATATAGCAAATCTCCACTAATTAATTGTTATATCGTCAAAAAATATTTACTACGGTATTTTCGCTCACCAAATTTTTGATATTATAAATATAGTATACTCTACATTATCTGCATACATAAAGTATAATCACATAAAGCAGTCTATACTATATAGCAAGTCTTGGCCGTTATTGTTTGTATATTGAAAAATGTGAACTGTATTATTGCATATCTCTATGAAAAGTTGTATATATAGTATATTTTACCCAATTTTATCTGCATACATACTGTAAACTTTTGCAAAGCACTATATATTATATAGCAAATCTCAATTGCTTGACATTATTTCATCACAAAATATAACTATATTATCGCCTAACTCTTTATATAAAGTTGTATATTTAAGTCCAACCTTATGTATGTATATATATATATATATATATTAATAGGAGAGAATTATTGGTCATCCAATCTTTTACATTTTTACATTGCTACAAGTGTGACTGCATCATATAATAATTGCTGTTAATAATGTTCATCGTCTGGCTGACTACGTCTGGTATTAATTTTTATGAAAAATCCTGTCATACATGCACAAACTGACAGTCACCACTTATAAGCTACTACTAAATATTGTAGAAACGTAATTTTCTGTAAAGTTGCTTTGTAACAATTTGTATCGTAAAAAGCACTTTACAAATAAACTTGAATTGAATTTCATATATATATATATATATATATATATATATATATATATATATATATATATATATATATATATATATATATATATATATATATATGTGAATATATCAAATCTCAACTGCTTGATTATATTGTAGTAGAATGTAGACTGTATTATTGCAAAGTATATCCAACTTGATCTGCTTGCATAAAGTATACTCATGTAAAGCAATATAAGCTATATAGCCAATCTAAACTGACTTTTTAGTTGCACATTGTAACTATATTTTCATCCGTTTGGATATATAATTGTTTATCATTTTTTTCATCACAAATTATAACTATTATTGCCCAGCTCTTTATATAAAGTTGGATGTACAAGTATGCCCAACTTTATCCTAATACATAAAGTATAGGGAGAAAAGTAATTCATATATATAATCTCAACTGCCTGATTTTATTCTGTCGCAAAATGTAACTATATTATTGCAGAGCTCTACTCTGCTAAATGCAACTATAATGCATGACATATAATGCAACATTATTATTTTATGCAAAGCGGCATTAAGTGTATTTTTTTTTAAACATACATACTGTACGGTTACATTCAACTTTAATCAACCAATATTTGAAGATGATTCAATGGTATAACTGAATGATGTAAAGACCTGGACAGACAACCGCTTTCTTTAACATATCAAGTAAACCATTGTCATAGTTCATCCTTTTCACCTTGACACTCTCTTGTGTTTATTGGTGGTTGAAGCTAAAAATAAACAGTTTTTACAGACTGTGCAAACGGTGATAATAGTGCATTACAATTCCAGCGGTGCCCTTGAAATCCCCTGTCCTCAAACAGGTAGTGTTGATGTTTTTATAGCTAAAGAGGGTTAGCTTCATTATCTTTGTCTTGTTTCAGAACAGGCCATTCTAAAATGGAATATTACAGCATGTCGAATCACACTAAATCTTTTCTTTACATTTATTTTTAACAGTTTATGCCCAAATCCCTCATCTGGGTTCAGGGGTTTAAAGATGTGGGGATGTATTTACACTCTGGGAACACTCTGGATGCATTGTAATTTATGCGTGTGGAGACGTTTTATTCCTCTTTGGATTTTGAAAGGGCCTTTGTGGAAACTATGGCACGGGGAAATTAGCCGTGTGTGAAAAGAGAGCCTGATTTTCCATAGTTTAAATAAAAAAAAAAAATAAAAAAAATTGTGAAATCAGCCTTAAATTACCAAGTGTGTGGAAACTCATTTGGCCGGGAACGGTTTTGGGCAGAGTCCGATGCTGAAAGGCAAGAGTGGAAAGTTTTTCTAGGCGAAGCGTAATTAGCAAGCCAAGACACAAACATTTCATCACGCTGCGCTGTTTCTTCTCCTCTGTCTGCCTGACTGACTCACTCACTCTCTCATTTACACCGACACATGCTTTCCGTCCATTTTAAGAACACACCCAGAACCCAAAAGGAAAGTGCACCGCTTAATCTGCCTGTCTTTCTCTCGCACTTACTCCCTAGATGGTCATGAAGATGAAACGCCCAGCTCTCGAAGCTTCATAATAGCATGTCATTTGGAGTCTGACACTGTTTGGCTAAGCCACTGTGTTAACCACTCTCTAACTTTGAATAACAAAGGGCGATGGGATAAAGTACACGTCAGTTGGACACGTCAGTGTCTGCGCAGTATTAAATATTGGGAATTGTTATGTATACGTATGCGTCGTTGTGATTCTTCTTCTCAGGAAAAATTTGGAAACAGTGCTTTTTATTTAATAGCCATCTCTCACATCTGAGAAAAGCGTGCGAGGGAGAAATGGAAGTGCTGTAATGTGTTTCACGCATAGCAAAATTGTGACCACAGAAGCTGAAATACACAAATAAGGGAACGCTTATTTGGGCAAATTGTATGTTCAATGTGTTAATGAGATTATTATAGAAACAAATCGCCTGTAAAAAAAGCAATGGATGGGTTGGGATGCGATGCGATGAATCTCGGGTATCCGTGATGACTTCATGTGTCTGCGTGGAAACAGTGTGAGCTTCTGCTGATGGCTTCATCACAGCTAATGCACGTATGAGACTTCCTCCTTCCTCTCGAGCAACTCGATGAAGAGCAAGGTGAAATATATGATGCACGAGAGAGGAAAATCAGCTTTGACGAAGTGAGATGAGAAGCTCACAGCTGGGGTGAAAGACTCATGAAAAATACTCGTAAACAGACGTGAGCAGAACCATAAAGCGCCAAGATGCCGGTGGCTGTAGCTCAACGTAGACTAGCACAGATGTTGACCCCCCCCCCCCCCCATCATAGGTGGGTAATTAGACCCAAATCACCACACTCTCAGGTGGAATCGCATCATTTCAAGGGGAGATGGCGGGGGGCTAACTGAATCATCCCATTTAATATGACCACAGTGCCTCTCTTTGTTTGCCTCCTTTTCTGTCTTTTATTTGTAGAGACTTGTGACAGAAGCTGAGCTTGTTAAAGTTATTGTCTGCGTGCAGGTGGAGGTTTGTTTGTCGCTGAGGGGTGTGGCTGATGTGCTTTTGATTTAACTTCATGTAAACTGAATTAGAAATGTGGACATCAAATGTTGAAAAGGAAACCATCGTTACTGTACAGTTTAGAAACAAACAAATAGCAGTCAAAACAGCTGGAAAAACACATGTACAAATGCAAATGTGCCACAGCTTCAGAACTTAAGTGTATATGGTAATAATATAAGTATAATAAATAGTATTATATATATATATATATATATATATATATATATATATATATATATATATATATATATATATATATATATATATATATATATATATATATATATATATATATATATATATATATAATCACTATTTATTATACTCATTGTGTGTATGTATATATGTACAGGTGTATCATGTTTTATTATATAGGTATATCGATTATATATACAGAGAGAGGTATATATATGTACATACACACATCATGGAATCTGTATGTGTGTGAGTGTGTGTGTGTGTGTGTGTATACACCTTCTCACACACACACACACACACACACCGAGAGAGAGAGAGATAAAGTAGATGATAGATACACATCATAAATAACGATTATGATACATGTGATTTTATGATTTTCAGGAGGTCAGAATTATTGGCACACTTGGTAAATATGATCACATCTAAATCTGCATTGTTAATCCATTTGATCTATTATTTAAACATTTCTCAAAACTCTAGCCTTTCATTGGAGAATAAGAATTAAAAATGGGGGAAATTTTACAGAACGTGTACTAACATGTACTTATAGTGTACTTACAGTGTATTTATCTAAGAAAGTTCTGGTAACACAAGATAACTACATGGGGTAGGGTTAGGTTTAGGGGTAGGTTCAGGGTTAGTACCTAGTTATTACATAGTTATTGTAATTACTATAATAAGTACATAGTATGTACATGAGGAACAGGACTGTAAAATAAAGTGCTACCAATGTTTTTTCTCTAATACACATCGGACACAAATAACGGTACCCTTTTATTCAATGCTTTTTTTAATCCTCAATTTGGCAAAGTAACAGCTCTGAGATTTCTCCTGTGATGCCTGATGAGGTTAGAGAACACCTGACAAGAGATCAGAGACCGTTCCTTCATCCAGAATCACTCCAGCAGCTCCATGTTGGTGCTTCTCCTCTTCAGTTCACCACACTCATTTTCTGTAGAGTTCAGTTTTTTTTTTTTTTGATGAGTCTGGTTGGAAGATCCAAAAAGATTTTTAAGAGAGTCTTTTATTTATCTGTTGGTATTTGATAGAATCAAAGATGCCCTGTATCTGAACAAGATGTTCAGGACCTCCAGCAGAAATATAGGCCCACAACATCAAAAATACAGCTGTATATTTCATTGCACACATGGGGTAATTTTTATCCCTGTATGCACCAAACCCTTCTCATCTGACCATAGAAGCCAGGCCCATTTGAAGTCCCAGTTGTGTCTGACAACTGAATATACTGGAGTTTGTTTTTTGGTGAAAGCATTTTTTTTTTCTTGATTTGTTTCTTGAAGCCCTCCCAGACAAAATGTAGGTGATGTAGGTGCTGTTTGATCATTTTTTAAAGGTTTTCTGACCCTGAAACTCTGCAATTCTGTTTCTTGGAGAGTCTTTAACCACTCAAACTCTCCTTCTCACCGTGAATTAGGACGATACAGACACACGTCCTCTTCCAGCAGATTCATTACATTTTCTGTTGATTGTAATGTTTTAACTATGCCCTGATGGTGCAAATGGACATTTTCACTGCTCTAACTCTTTCCTTAAAGTCACTTTCTAATTTGTGAAGCTCAATCATCTTTTGATGCACAAATAAGATGATTAGCAATGCAGATTTATTTTCACAGCCTTCTTTGATCATATTTACCAAGGTTGCCAATAATTCTGACCTCTTGTATATATTATTTTTACATTTCAGAGATCTATATTAAGTCTCGTATATCATACAACTATGATAAATGCATTACCATATGTAAATCTGATAGATATTTAGACATTTCTATATGTATAAAGACTTTGAATGATAAATGTCATAAAATCATATTGTCATATTTATGTTATTTATACATTTATTTAGATATTTCTATTTGTATTGTTTTATAAATAGAATGATTATAATAAAACAAATCAAATATATTATTCATCATATCATATTATAGACATTTACAATATTATGATACAATGTATCATATAATATAAATGTGTGTAATATGACTTTATTTGTGTGTTAAGACAAGCAGTTAAGCACAAAAAGCTGAAACACTTGGATATACTGTATATGGTCCCGTGAACACTCTCTTGTGCATGATACACAGTCTGTTCCTGAAGTCTGGAATATGTGTTTACATTAGCGAGAATCCACCCTAATGGGCCATCCATACCTTAAATGTGATCTCAGTTGAAGATTGTTGCTCTCCATGGTACCATGCATCAAGCTAACCCAGTAAAATACTGTCAGTCATTGAGCCCAGCTCGTATCAGCTCTAATGCCGTTCAGAGAGGCCAGCATTCACAATGTGCAGTGAATGTCCACGCTCTGTGCTCCGACGCTTTCCAAAGGCTTCACAAAAGGGTGCAGGCCTTATATCCTTGATTCAGTTCGGCTCTGACTCCAGAAAGTTGTACCTCGGAAATAAGCCAAAAGTAATCTCAGATCTCAAAGACGACTCAGTTCTTGGTGGAACAGGAGCATTTATTCGTTTTTACACAGCTTTTCAGTAACATTTAGTTTATACAGAGGGATTGAAGTCTTTGCCTGCAGAATATTTTACCGTTCATTGATGGTGCTAATACCAGTTAAGTTACGTTGGAGGAAAAAGATCTATCACTTGCCCATACCTGCCTGGAGTCTGAGGAAACACCCCCCAAATTCAGCTTGCTTTCTCACTGTCAACATTATAAATCACAAGACTGTTTGACTTCTGCATTACTGAACTTTGTGAAAGAACAAGCGCCATACACGGTGACTTACAGAGATGTTTATATATAAACAATAAAGAGAAATGTGTTTTAGAAAGATGGTCGGCGTCTTTGACTACCTTGTCTTCTTTAAACTTTGTATGTAAGAAGAGGGGGAAAAATTACAAGTTTAGTGTAAAACAGAGTAAATTGTTATAGTGATGTGCACATTTAATACAAATACTTTTTGAGGAAGCAATTTTAATATTCACTTTAAGTATCATGATATTTTTTTTATTACATTATTTTCATGTATTAAAATCAATAAGATACTGTTATCGAAAAACAGAAAAATTCATATTATATATAGCTATATATAATATATTTTTAAATGTTTCTACAAATAAGGAAAACATTTCTGACTTATGTGATCGCATATTAACTCTTACATGAGCAGTGAAGGTTAAAAAATAACATCTGAATGCATATAATGCAATGTGTAGATATGTAGCAATATTAATTATGAATTTGGAGACACATAGGCTTCACTAATCAGCAGGCCATAAACCCCAAACCTAAATGAGAGAGGATCAGTAAAGATTTCCTGTGTCAAGAAACAAACGACACTATTGCTATTCATAAATGATCTCCATCACCAACAGGATTATATCGCCAAATTAAATAAACAGACCTCCCCAGTTATAGAGTTTAGCTGAGTCAGTCCGTTGTTGATGTCCGTGAAGGCGAGCTATATGATGACAGACCACACTTACCAAACAACCGAGGCACTTTGCTCCTCCGGTGAAACGCGAGCTCCGATCGATCGATGCCTCTTCTCTTCTCTTCTCTTCTCTTCTCTTCTCTTCTCTTCTCTTCTCTTCTCTTCTCTTCTCTTCTCTTCTCTTCTCTTCTCTTCTCTTCTCTTCTCTTCTCTTCTCTTCTCTTCTCTTCTCTCCGGGAAGGCGAGCGCAGCACACTCGTGGAGTGCAGAAAGTTTTTCAGCAGTCGCTCGACGACACTTTCTCGGTAAGGAGGAACAAGTCCTTGACATCAGTGCCCCTCATCCGCGGTCGAGCCCCCCTCCTCACGGAAATCACGACTTCTCTTCAGCTCTCTGGCCTTCGCTTCCCTGTCTCTGTTTATGTTGGACACTGGTAAATCAGCAGGTTTAGGACATTTACTGATATTCTACTAGCCTACTTCGTTTCTTTTTCTATGTTAAAAAATAAAATAATCAGACAAAGATTGATTGATAGGCTACATATAAGGATATTTTAATCATGCACAAGATTTATTTCTACGCTACTTGATTTCCACTGATGCCGTTTTAGTATTTTTCCAAACGTATTAAGGGTCTTAATGACAAGTGCAAGCTTTTTAGAAAATTAGTTTTAATATTCATGTCGAACACTTTTTGAAACAACAACAACAACAACAACAACAACAACAACAACAACAAAAAACGTTTGATCATTTGCTTTAATAAAAAGAGAAAACTCTAAAAATGTAAAGTGTTGTAAACGTGTAGAAGTTACTAAGCTATTTTTCTTATGCCACTTTCCCAGTTTAGGTCAAATGTTTTCTTAAAAGTCACGAAGGTCTGAAGGTGTCTTCTCTGCTTTATTGGTTTCTTGTCACATGACAACAAAATTAACTATTAACTATTGTTTTCAAATTAGCTAATATATATATATATATATATATATATATATATATATATATATATATATATATATATATATATATATATATAAAGTGATCCACTTATTTTTTATTATATATTTTTGTATTTATTTTGTATTTTTTTGCCAAACTACTTAAGCTTTTTTTTTTACAGTCTGTCAAATGTTACACCTAGCTATGTTTTTACTTTAAGCCCAACGAAATACATATTTTTAATTAACAACATTTTAAACAAACATAACAATTTTGTAAGAAACATAGCTATGTATTTTTTTTTTTTTTTACTGTAAATTACTGCTTACTTGACTGATCCAATATACAAGAATATACTTTGAGAGAATAAAACATTATGAATAATGAAAAGCATTTTGCTTCTTTTAGCAGATGATTGATTTGAACGGAAGATACTGACCTCGAATCAATTCTCATCTAGATATGTAAATAAAATGCATGATCATTTCGGAAAATTGTTTTTATCATCCTGTGTGTGACTTTGGATCAACGTCAAACAGGCAATAATGGTATTTATATTTGCGCGTGAATTTAAATGAACATGTTCGGCAGTTAGCAGAATGACAAGTGTAAATTCTAGCCTCATTTCAACACAAAAATCCCGTGCTGTAAGTGCTTTGTCTGACAATAATTGAACGTTATGCACTCTCCATCGCCGTTTGGGCAATAATTAGCCAGTCTTTTAGTTTTATGAGACACACGTTTAAAGATAACTCCCACTATAAAGTAGACTGATCGGTTTTTATATCGTTTTTGCGCTCATGTTATGCTTGATTTTTCCCTTTCAAATAGCGAAGGTAAATACTTAAAATGATATCTCTCCTGTATGATAACACTAATCGACACATAGCAGTGATGGAGAAGCAATTACCTACAGAAAGTTTGGGCTTCACGTTAGGCCTGGATCTATCTCTGCGGTGTCAATCTGTCTTAATGAAAGATTGGGAAATTATAACGTAATTCTGCACTTTGCAGATTGATGTCACTCACACAGACAAAATAGCTATCAAAATGTTTTTGTTTTGTTTTATTCTCTCATGAACGTAAAAGTTTTTACATTTATTAGGCTTTCATACTGATTTTTTTTTAACTGATGAACGTAAGCTTTTATGTAGGCTATAGGCTTTTTTTTCTTATATTTTTCACAATTTTTATCGGATTGCAAACACATTTAAAATAGCCTAGTAAAGTCACCAAAATAATTATCAAACCATTAAAAATAATAGAATAAATAAATAAAATATTTCGACACACAGTTATTTGCATTAAAGGTATAACCTACGTTATCCACATAGCCAAAAATAAACGACGCAGATTACATTTTTAATCTTTCTAGGAACACCCATTAGCCTACGTCAAACTCATTATCTACAAATCTGCAACAGTTGGAGCTCACTAGTCATGTAAAAAAAAAAAAAAACATCAGAAAGTTTCCTTGGCTTCAGTGCTTGTTCTTACACTAAACCGCACATAAATTAATTTTGAATTTACTACGACTTGAAGGGGAAAGTTTACCGTTGTCTTCGCTGACTGTAATTTATGTTGAAGGTGAAAAGATGTCTCGAGGAACGGAGTGATCAAACACAGACAGTATTCGAGGCCTACTGTAATTCAGAAAGACTTATTTATAACGTCGTCGATCAGCAGCCCAAAAGATCCGGACGCGTGACATTCATTTGTCGGAAACAATAAATCAGCATCGTGTCTGGGTGATAATTAGGCAATATCAAAAAAGAAGAGCTAAGAGTGTTCCTGATGAATCGACATTCCAGATTTCTGAGGGCTGAAATATTTATGAGTCCCTAATGAAGCCGAAGGGTAAAATATGTTTTGGAGTGTGTTCATGGCGGAGCATCAACTTCGACTCAAACAACGTTGCGGATTGTAAAAAGTCCAATTTTAATGTCGGTCTCGTTCTTCTGGAGATAGGAAATAATTAATTTAATCGATCTGTGGTTGATTTATTTTTTTTAGCAGAGAGATTGTTCACCAAGCAGCGCTCTCTCTGAGGGTTTGGTGTAAAGTCAATGAACAGCAGGTGGCGCAGTTGAGGCCGGAGCCTGGCACTGTTGATAGTGGAGGATCTGTCCCTTGGGAAATGACACTTGTGAGATTCTGACACTGTGAAAATAACAGAAATGTGCACGCCACAGTTTTCGAAAGCGAACATCTAAGAAATTATGGCTATTCCATTCCCATATCTGTTTATCGACTAGTAAAACGATTAAAAGTAAATTAGTCCGAATTATAAATATTTTATGTATAATAGACACCTTCTTTCAGTGCTGTGATTGAATCTTAAACACATCGTCAAATCCTGAAACGGTTAAATCTCCTCTATTCTCAGACTTTTTGTTGTCCGCATTTTGAGAAAAATACAGCCTAATTCCCCTGAGTGTAAATTAGGCGGTTTATGTACATGTAAATTAATTTGAATAAATCGGAACGTGAGGTTTTTGGGGTTATGGTGACGATAGCCATGAGGTTACTATTATTATTACTACTACTAGCATATTATTATTATTATTATTATTATTATTATTATTATTATTATTTATATTATTATTATTATTTGTATTTTATTTATATTTTTACAGATAATGAAAAGGATTTTGTTGTTGTCAGTAAAGTGCACATCTTTTGGAAGTTATTTATTTAAATTACTGTTTTGGAATAATGATATACAACGTGACCTTAATCATTTTCAGTTTAAATATGAATTTAGCTATATAATTTATAAACGTATAAAATTATTATTTAATCGATGTATTATTTATGGTTGAGTTTGAGTTGTTTTATAAGAGTTAAAGTAATCATTCTTGTCATTAGCCTTTTCTGTGTAGCGCTAGAGTAGGCTATTATATGCTCGAGAGGGGAATTAATTACTTAGAGGTTTTGCTAGAAAAACTTTAATAAAAAAATGTTTTATATAATAGTTTATATAAGTTGGTAAAATCACACCAAGTTTCTCTCGTTTTTGTTTCGCTAAAGGAGTTATTATTTGTTTCAGGTTGCATCTAGCGTTCGAGCGCGTTTCTGAGAAGTTAAAATCATATTTCTAAATTTATTTTGATCAACTTCTAGTCTAATTGCATTCCGGCACAATTTATATAATTATTTATAGTATTTGCATGCAAGAATTAGACATATGCACGTCCCGTTTTGTATGTATGTTTGTGTGTGTGTGTGTATAGGCTATATATATATATATATATATATATATATATATATATATATATATATATATATATATATATATATATATATATATATATATATATATACACACGCGCGCGCGCTCGCACGCACATATAGGCTACACACACACACACACACACACACACACACCATATAGTGTATTTTTAATTATTTATTTATTTATTTAGTTTTTGTAATGACTAATGAAAGACATATAGAAAAAAAAGCTTGCCTGCTTTTCTTCGCCATTTTACTTAAGCAATGTACAGTAACAATTGCAAAGTCTAAGCAGAAGTAGGCATGGCTTCATTATTTACGTTTGTTTCCGGCGCAAAAACTCTTCCGACCTGCTCTGTTAGCTTCCTTTCTCACTCAGATGTCAAATGTAAACACGACAACTGCGCCAACAAATTAGTCCAAGTTAAATTTACACCAACCTGTAATTCGGCTCCTGGTTGAACAGCAGGGGGCTCATTCTCTGAGAATAAGGGACCTCAAAGTTTCTCCGTGCTGTGCTGTTTAAATCTATTAGCACCAGGGTTTAGTCTTCCCTATCTGCCTCACACTGATGATGATGGTGATGGTGATTTTTTTGGCGGGGTGTGCAAATTAGTGCAGTCATTGTGTTTATACTGTCTGCTGTCCACTTTCAGCATTGCTCTCAAAATTAGGTAATGCCCCAGAAAAAAAAGGCATTATGGGATTGAGTGTCAGTACAATAGATGTTTTACCCAAAATGCAACAACATGTGGTGTCTTGGTTTGTGCATGTACACTGTGCACACAAGAGGATTAAGGCTGCTTTGCTGTTGTGTGTGTTTGAGGATTCAGGTCTAGGTTATATGGCGTGGAACGGGTTTCTTCATACACGGTGCGACTGGCTCCTGTGTGTCTGCTTGGGAGGGTGTGTGTGTGCCGCCCGCAAGTATATAAAGGTGTGCATCTCTGAGATGACAGAGAGAGTTTCTTTGGAGAAAATCCTTTTGTTTTCTAGCCGTGTTGCCATAACAGAGTGGGAACACAACAGGTTTGTGTACTGGCATAACAGACCACCTGCAGAGGAGTGTGTGGGTGCACTTTATGTAATCGTCCACACGGCACACGTAGGCTGGTGATGAGAGCGTCCTGTAACGTTTGTACACATGCCACCTGACAGATATGTATGTGAGCAGGAGAAAGCCAGAGGTAAACAACAATTAGTGAACGTGGAGTGGAAATTTCCCTCTCTTTCTCTAAAGACATTTGGTGTCGTTGTCGGCATGCACCGAACATTGGAAATGACAAAGCTATTGCTCCTTATAGACTAGAACAATAAAAGACCTTTGATTTTACTGTCTAAAACACACACACACACACACACACAAAATGCAATATGAATCATCTAGCGCTGGGAGAAATATCAACTCAGCAAGTTGTTATGGGACGAACTGAGTTACAATCTTTAATTTCAGGTTTTTATTACTTGTGTATGTGTGTGTGTATGTGTGTGTGTGTGTGTGTGTGGTACATTCTAAAAACAAACTATAACAAAAAAATATATGATGAATTCATGGTAAAAAAAAAAAAAAAAAAATAGACAAAAAAACAGATGCCAGACCTTTTCTGTTCAATAATAATTATAATAAAATAATTAAATAAAAATGATAGCAACATTTTAAATTTGTATATATATATATATATATATATATATATATATATATATATATATATATATATATATATATATATATATATATATATATATATTTTTACATAATTGAATTAACTGATTTAATGTTAACATACTAAAATATGTTTTTACCTTTTATAATATACTGACAACCACCAAAAAATACAAAAACCCATCATGCTAAAAATTGTGCAATAATTTAACGACATAAGATGTCACACAGGGAATTCTGGCGATGCCAATTATGATTTTCCACTGTAAATTATGCGACAGCCTGTTCTTTTACACTTCCAGAAATTGTAAATTTAAGACTACTGTACTACAAAATACACGAAAGGGTTTCATTAGATATGTTAGAGTTTTACAGATACTGGATTAAATTATGTAGAGAGTGGTGTGACTGGTGTAGAAATTCACTCAGACATTAAGCAAATAGTTTCTGAGTAACAGTAAAATGTGAAAATTTGAAGTAAAAAGAATTGCATTTTCTTGTAAAACATGCTCCAAAAATGTTTTTCTTAAAACCTTTGAAAACTATTATCATTGTTATTATTTTTAGAGATGTTCCCTTTTTAGCTATAACTGTTGACATGTGTGTGTGTGTGTGTGTGTGTGTGTATTATTCAGGTACACTTAATCCAGATTAACACAGTGTAGATACCAAAGGCGCTGCTAAAGTGGAATCTCCTACACATGCTTGGCACGGCACGCCTGATTTGTGGGCTGTCATCTGCACCTACGGAGAGAGAGAACGACTTCAGGTCAAAGGTTGGTCTCATTTTTTAGCCATCAGGGCTGGGGGTCAGATTATGGGTGGCTGGTGGGTGTTAAGGACAGTGGGGGTCTTCTGGTGGGTGCCAGTCTTGAAGAGAAGACAACGCTTTGTGCATTGATCCTAGTTTAGGATGCGCATACAGTGTTGAGACTGCTCATTCATCGGGATTCAGGCGCTGCCATTGTGCAGGGTGAGGCGGAGGGGTGCGCGGGGCACCGTGGGAGTTGCCACCCACATACCCATGCATTCTGGTTGTCTTCCTGTATGAACACCAAAAATAGCTCTGAATGTGTGTGTGCTTTCTGAGAGAAGAGGGTCTGTGGGAAGGAAATGGTGTTCTGGTGGGTAGGAATGTAGGACGAGCTGGGCCGACTGGTTCGACTGTGTGTGTGTTTTGTATTTGACCGCCTTTTGACCTTCCCCGAGAGCCCCCTCACCTCCCCTTCACCCCCTACTCCCATCCTTCACCTCCGCTCCCCTCCAGTCTGTCCAACCTTCCCTAGCAGACTGATGGGCAGTGGGCCTCTGACATTCTTCTGCTCAACACACACACACACACACACACACACACACACACACACACACACTCACAGAGAACCTCTGAGCCCTCCTTAACCCAGCTGTGACCTCGCTTGGAATGTTACAGGAGTTTTGACACACACAGAGCCGTAAACAAACACACGGTTCTTTGTGTCTTCATAGTGTCTTGCTAAATAAAGGGGATAGATTACAGTTGTTGGCTGAGTTTCAAGACGTGCAACAATCAAAAATACTTGAAGAATGGACCGGTGAAAGCTTGTCAAATGACTGTTTTCTTTTGCGCTGGAGTTTGCGTTGACTGCTGACGCAGATTTATATGGAATAAAATGCTCATTTTGACTTTATTTCCCTCGGTTGCACTATACATCTCAAAGCTGAGTCAACTTCAAATCTCAAAATGTTACATTTTCACTTATTTGCGACTTTTCTCATTATAGTGTGTTTATGTCTCACACATTGTTTTATTTCTCGTCAATTACTTTCTTGTAATTGAGATTTATATATGTTTAAATTGCTACTGCATCTTAATTGTGACTATCACACAGTGTCACTATCTCATAATCTTTTTCTCTTGATATCAAATTTAACTCAATTTCAATTCTTATTTATGACTTTTTCCTCATAATATTAACATCACAACATTTGACTTCATTTCGCATATAGCTAATATCCCATATAGCTACATATTTTATAATATTACACCTCTTTCCCCAATCTGTCATGAACGGCCCCAGTAGTTGCTGTTTTATATGAAGGCCCGCCTTCTGAAATACAAAATGTGCTGTGATTGGTTAGCTGGGCCAGTGTGTATTGTGATTGGCTCCACTTGGCACCTGGTCGGAAAATGTCATGTCCCTTACTATAGCCGCCTGCGAGCTTCAGTGTAAATATTGCTTCAAAATAAAATCAATTTGAGTGAGTTAAAACCCGGATGATTGTAAGCTCATCTGCCTTATGAAAGCTTTTGATTTCAATGTATTGTAAATCTTATGCTGAGATTTACAACCATATTTTTCATAATTATGACTTGATATCTTAAAATTGTGAATTTCTCTTATTTCCAACTTTTTGTCATAACCGTATAAATAAATAAAAACATTTTTTTAAATGACTTTATATATCACACTTGCAATTTTATTTTTTATAACGGACTGATGAAATTGTGATTGTTACATTTACGACAATTGTGCAGGACTGCACTTTTATTTCTCGCAATTGTTAACATCTCACAGTCTCAAAACTGCAACTTTCTCTGTGATTTGTGTTTTCGCATAATTTTAAGTTTCACAGTGACTTTAATCACACACCTCCAGTTTATTTCTCATAATTGCGACCATTTATCGTTATTTTGACTCCATGTTACGATTACAGCAATTTTGCAGAATTGCTCGCAATCGATGCTATTTTGCATAATTGTGATGATTTCACAGTGTGACTGTCTCACAAATATGACTATTTCTTAAAAGTGTGACCTTATGTTTTGCAAATTGTGACTATTTCTCATAGTTGTGATTTTACATTTCAAATGTGACTTTATATAGTTCTCATAACTGCAGCTAATTTCATACAAACATGATTCCAAAAAAGTTGGGACACTGTACAAATTGTGAATAAAAACAGAATTCAATGAAGTGGAAGTTTCAAATTTCAATATTTCATTCAGAATACAACATAGATGACATATCAAATGTTTAAACTGAGAAAATGTATAATTTTAAGGGAAAAATAAGTTAATTTTAAATTTCATGGCATCAACACAATCTTGAAAAAGTTGGGACAAGGCCATGTTTACCACTGTGTGGCATCCCCTCTTCTTTTTGTAACAGTCTGCAAACATCTGGGGACTGAGGAGACAAGTTGCTGAAGTTTAGGAATAGGAATTCTTGTCTAATACAGGCTTCTAGTTGCTCAACTGTCTTATCGCATCTTTCTCTTTATGATGTGCCAAATTTTTTCTATGGGTGACAGATCTGGACTGCAGGCTGGCCATTTCAGTACCCGGATGTTTCTACTACACAGCCTGATGTTGTTATTGATGCAGTATGTGGTCTGGCATTGTCATGTTGGAAAATGCAAGTTCTTCCCTAAAAGAGACGTCTGGATGGGAGCATATATATTCTAGAACTTGGATACACCTTTCAGTATTGATGGTGCCTTTCCAGATGTGTAAGCTGCCCATGCCACACGCACTCCTGCAACCCCATACCATCAGAGATGCAGGCTTCTGAACTGAGCGCTGATAACAAATTGGGTTGTCCTTGTCCTCTTTAGTCAGGATGACATGATGTCTCAGTTTTCCAAAAAGAACTTCAAATTTTGATTTGTCTGACCACAGAACAGTTTTCCACTTTGCCACAGTCCATTTTAAATGAGCCTTGGCCCAGAGATAACACTTGCGCTTCTGGATCATGTTTAGATATGGCTTCTTTCTTGACCTATAGAGTTTTAGCCGGCAAAGGCAAATGGCACGGTGGATTGTGGATTGTGTTCACCGACAATGTTATCTGGATATTTTCTGATATTATGCACTGTAGATGATGATAACTTCAAACTCTTTGCAATTTTTCTCTGAGAAACTCTTTTCTGATATTGCTCCACTTTTGTTCGCCGCAGCATTGGGGAAATTGGTGATCCTCTGCCCATCTTGACTTCTGAGTGACACTGCCACTCTGAGAGGCTCTTTTTATACCTAATAATGTTGCCAATTTTATCTTATAAATTGCAAATTGTTCCTCCAGTTGTTCCTTATATGTACATTTAACTTTTCCGGCCTCTTATTGCTACCTGTCCTAACCTTTTTAGAATGTGTAGCTCTCATGAAATCCAAAACGAGACAATATTTGGCATGACATTTCAAAATGTCTCACTTTCAACATTTGCTATGTTATCTATATTCTATTGAATAAAATATAAGTTTGTGAGATTTGTAGATTATTCCATTCCTTTTTTACTCACAATTTGTACAGTGTCTCAACTTTTTTGGAATCGGGCTTTGAACTTGGACTTCATATACTATACACATGGAGCAAAAAACATTTACAGTAAAATTACCCTCTGTATTATTATATCTCAAATAATACTGAATATCTTTTGTTATGTTACACCAAAATCAACCTGCCTTTCAGCATCTCTCAAGTTGCTTTAGAGGATGAGAAATAGCTCATCCAATCAGAGTTTCTAACCCGGTCCAATTTACAGATGTTCAAGAGTAGTTTAAGGCTGAATACAGTCCAGTGTTCTTGACAGAGCAGCCTGAAGCAATTGCAGCTCAAGGTTAATGTGGGCCCTTGATGGCTTGAGGGGGACTGGTGGCAGCGGTTGCGAGATGTGCAGAGGGAGCTTTCAGTCCACTGTTTGTGCTGGATTTATTGATGGCATGTGGCTAAAAGCAGGAATTTAACTGAGACTGTGTTGCGGTCGCAGACAGCACACTGCACACATGGACAGAATGAGCTCAATATCTATGACACACACACACACACAATGTACTCTGGCTAGCACTTACCATATACATGAGAGTCTGAGCATGAACTAAACAAGCACAGCGACACACACGGAGATGAAGAGCTTCGCTAACACACACACAGGCCACCTGTAAATCAAAATAAATGAAAAATAAAGTGGTGTGAGGGCTTCCTAATCTGAATGACTGTTTCAGTTGAGGATGGAGGAGGAACGGATACAGGCGTCTGTGGTAGGGGGTCACTGGTCCACCGCTAGTGTTTATACAACGCAGATGTGTCATAACTCAGCCGTACTGTCTCGCTCTCGCTCTCTCTTACTAGCTGTATTAGGCTACTGGGTGAACTGCATTATGGGAGACTAAACATGCCCATTTTAAAGTTATAGCAATTGCTAAAAAGTGAGTTAGTAGGTCAGTCTGGGCACTTTCAGAGATATATTTCTGCTTATGAGTTTACATTTCCCTTGCGGGAACTGTCAGATGTTTGTCATTTTTACAACATAAGTGCATCGTAAAAATAGCATTTTGTTTATTTAGTACTTCCTTGTGGAAGCTATTTGACACATTTACATTCTACTAGACAAAACAATTATATTATGCTTATCATTATAATGTGTGTGTGTGTGTGTGTGTGTGTGTGTGTTTGTGTAATGTTTATGTAGTATGTGTGTGTATGAATATACAGTAATCTACCTTTGAAGTGGATCAAATCCTTTCACCAAAGTTGTCCTAAAACCTAAAACCAAAATGTATTCTTGTCTTAGGACAACTTTGGTGAACGTTTCTGATTATATGTGTATGTGTATATATTAGGGCCGGGACTTTAACGCGTTAATTGAGATTAATTAATTACACAAAAAATAACGCGTTAATTAAGATTAATTAGTTACAGAAAAAAAATTTCCCGCATTTTTAATAACTTATTTTTGCACCGCGGAACGTTTCTCACTGGATGAGTTTCGGCGGACCGATTGTACTGGAGCACCAACTAGCGTTCGCATATCACTGCAGCACATCGAGCCTCAAGTATCACCTCAACGCAAAACATATAGCAGCTAGCGTGGACTTTACACTTTATGTTGAACTATGTATTATTTTGTTGGTGCAACTGGCAGTTTATGTTAAACTCTTTATTGTTTTGGCCAAGGTTATTGAGAGTTGGACTTAGTATGTTATGGCCTCTGAAGCAACAGAGAGATGTTTTCTAATAGTCAGTGTTTCCAATGTTCTGAATGTAATTGACAGTATTGTGTATTACTTAAAAAAACACTTTACAGAAGGTTCCAGCACCTATAAGCTTCCTGAATTTCTGAAATGTACTATTTCTAAATTGTTTCTAAATATGCTATTGCTACACTTAATGGCAAAAATTGCACTGGTCTGCTAGACTTGGTTGAACAAAAATAAACAATATTTTGTTGCTTAAGCTTATGTATTCAGTCATTATTCAATGGTATACTATCAATCCATGTGAAAAAAAATTACTTCGCACTGTTCTCAGATCAAATATTTATATGCGATTAAAATGCGATTAATTTCAATTAATTAATTACAAAGCCTCTAATTAATTAGATGAATTTTTTTAATCGAGTCCCGGTCCTAGTATATATATATATATATATATATATATATATATATATATATATATATATATATATGATATGATATAAATTATACATTTTAAAGGGGTCTTAAGCTGCCTTTGTTTTTATTTTATTTTGTACTGTTCTCTGAGGTCCATTTATAGTGTTATCAAGATTTTTGCATCAAAAACATCAACATTTTAAAGTTATAGGCTATTTTCTGTCCTGTTTTAGACCCCTCTCATCAGAACACTCTGTTTGAATAGGCATGGTAGATTGTAAACTTGAAAATAAACACCTACTGATATGATTGACTAGCAGTTTTGTATGTTTGACAGCCTACGTCCTTCACAGATGGACACTGCTGTGATTACAGGTGCTATGATGATATGTTAAAACTTATAAATACTCATTTCATATGAAATAATCTTTAATAACAGACAAAGCAATAGTGGCTAGATAATAAAAAGTTACACTTGTGGGTTGCGACATTAGTGTTGGATTCTCTTGTCATTTTCATACTATGTGCACGAATGGGTGGGCGGGGCTAAACAGCCAGTGATGTACTTTAGAAGCAGGCATGCTTAGTGCTTACCCACACTATTATATCACAGAACTTTCCACAAGCCGTTGTTTTGGCATATTGGCATCAGTATAAGCCATTTTTAGTCTAAAGAAAAAGTTTTGAGTTCTGAAATTCATAGAATGTTTTTATAATGTAATGACCTCTTATATATCAAAAGATCAAGGGAATTTAGTTTTTCTTTAAGAGATCTATTGCATCTCAGAGGTGGCACGAATGCATTTACAGCGCAATAACAATTGAATAAATAATGCATAGTTCACCCAAAAGTCAAAATTGTCATAATTTACTAACTTTCATATCATTTCGAGTCGGCATGTCTTCTTTCTGTTTCAGTATTATATATATATATACACACACACACACACACACACACACACACACACACACACACACACACAAAACAGTTTATTAACCATCATTCTTCAAAGCTTTTACATTCCTCAAGAGAAAGAAAGTCATACAGGTTCGAAACAACATGGGGGTGAGTAAATGATGATACATTTTAGATTTTTGGATGAACTATACATTTAATCGGCTTTTTGGTTTTGGTATTGGTATTTTTATTTAATTAAATGATACTGTAAGTTAGAAACTAAAACTGATAATGTATATGTATACATTATATATGTGTGTGTGTGTGTGTGTGTGTGTGTGTGTTTGTAACTGTCCGCTTAATATAATAAATGTTTCGAGTAATTACACAAAAAATCCAGGCTACTAACATGTTTGATGGTGGCCTTGTTAGACAATGTTTAAATAAAACTTAAACTGTTGGTGCTCATGTGATGGTAGCATTGTCGTTTTTTACTGGTACAAAATATAGACATTTAACTTGCACGTTCATAATGTCCTGAAGCTCCAGTCTTCTTGTGTTTTATCATGATCCTTTTCATGCTCCGGCGTGATTTTGGTCTATTTTTAAGATCATCATTTCCTGGTTTGCAGTCTTGATGGTCTTCACTTTAGCACTACCTATTATTTTATATTTATGCACTTATGTCTTAAAGGGGCAGTTCACTCAAAAACACAATCCTGCCATTGTTTATTAACCCATGACCAACACACACACACACACACACACACACACGTCTTGAATAACATTTGAAACCAAACAATATTGAATGCTGCGTGGACAAAAAAAAAACAATTTTTTTTTCTAAATACAGTTGAAATATTGTTCCACAGATTTGAGAAGGAACTAGCCCCCCATCATAGGATTATCACAAAGACAGTCTTTCAGAGCTGTTGCTTCTTCATACAGTCCTCCTCAGTGTCAGGGGTCAAAGTCAGGACAGGCTGAGGACAAGCATTAGGTGTTGAGACGGGTCACACCTGCTGTGTGTGTGTGTCTGTGTGTGTGTTCTGGAGTATCACAGTGGAGCGTGCAGTGTCTCTGATTAGTAGTACTTATTTATGAAACACTGTTTTTCATTCAATTTTCACTTCTAAAATCGTTTCCACTTGTGTCTGTGATATTCTAAGGAATACTGGCTTTAGGGTTTGGTGTGTGTCAGTCCAAAGCATTCCTGTGTGTGATAACGTATGGATGGCAAACACCTGTGTTTTCAGTCCCTGTCAGAGTTTGAGAGAGAGCGTGTGCGAGAGTGTATTTCGAGGCAGCTCATATAGTTCACATTCGGCTGGTGAGAATGCTATCCATATGCTATCAGAGAGAGAAAACACATCTTTCTTTTTCATTTTTCAGTCTTTCTTCTCGTTTTCCCCTCATCAGTCACTTTCTGGTCTCTCTTTGATGGATGTTTCTATCCTCACAGAGAGGTTTTCATACTCCCTTACATCTAGTGATGTGAGCAGGCGTGCGTTTGTAAGGGTGTTTATATTAAATGTGTGTGAAATTACTAGAGGATCTAAAGCTTTCGCTCTCTCTGTTCCTATCACCCTTACAAACACACACACACACACACACATACACACACACACACACGCAGAGTCATCACTCACTCGCATTACATTATCACATGTGTGCTGCATTGTGGAGCATCTGGTTAGCAGCTGACAGCAGCATGTGTGTGTTAATCCTCATTCTTAATGTGTATGAAAACTAGATCCATCCTGAACTTCACAAACCCAACATCACACCCACCAAACTTTAATCGGTTTACATTTGCACAGACAAGTTTAGATTTACAGGGAGGGTGCACATTAATAAACAGCTCTGTAAATGTGCCAGTTGAGGCATTTCAGCAAATGTTCAGTTGTATTTTCTGGGCAGATGTGAGGATGAGATGTGAGTTGCACCACATAAAAAAAAAAAAAAAAACACTTATGCAAGATGGCACCGTTCAGGCAGTTTGCAACAACATTGACAATCCCAGTATTACAATTTTATTGGAAAATGAAACATTATCATTAAATAATCATTAATAATGTATATACACAGAACACACTCTTATAGTATGTAAACATAAACTTATATTTTAAATGCGACTGATTGTGATTATCATACTTATAATATATAATAATATATCATACTTATAATTTCCAAAATCTTTTCAGCTACTGAGAAGATAGTGATCTGCATTTGATAAAAATCACCTTTCAGTTTCATTGAGTAAAGAAAAAAAAATGTATACTCATGTGCATTATGTATTAGGTGTGTTACAGACCTTTAGACTTATGCAGGCTTCTCATAAATACTGCTGTGTATTGTGCACATATTTTTGGATGGACAAAATGACACAGTCAGCTGTCACAAATTTGTTAACTTGTAAAAATCAAGTTCAGTATAATATATATATATATATATATATATATATATATATATATATATATATATATATATATATATATATATATATATATATATATATACAGTTCATTTTTTAACCAGGAAAAGAGTGGTTTTAATGCACAAAGTTGTTTTTATTGTTCGTTTCTTTAAAAAGCAGCATTTAAATTCACATTCAATGCTGTAACAACTGAGGATTGGAGTGGATTTTCTTTTGCTGCATTCTGTGATGGCATATTATTCTGAAAAGAATTATACGCACTAACATACATGCCGCCAAATGCAGCAGAAACAAATTTGCAGATACAGATGTGTGACATACCTGTATAAAACACTGTTTAACATGCATGCATATAATCACTTAATGAACTGTCAGATATATTTCCATTTGGTCTGTTCCATTCTTTTGTCTCAATCATCATCATCATCATCTCTCTCTTTCTGTGTCTCTCTCTTTACCTCCATCTCTATTATTGCTTCAGGCGTAATTGTTCTGGTGTGATAGTAGGAATCTAATGAAGTCACAATCGCTAATGAATGAATGAAGAGCTTCATCTCTCAATTCTCTAAACGCCGGCTTTCCTTTCTCTCGGTTTTTCTCTCGCTCTCATTATAATCAATGCATTTACAATGCTTGCATGAGGTGTGTGTGTGTGTGTGTGTGTGTGTGTGTGTGTGTGTAAAGCAGGTGGGTCAGATATTCCTCTTTCGTAATAAGGCGCTTCTTTCTCATCTACCCACATTTTATTGTATTCTGTCAAACAGTTCGACTCTCAGTCACAGAGAAATGATTTGCATCTCTGCTAATTAACGTTAAACCCACATTCTTCAGATGAATGAAACAGGTGTGAATCATGTACAAGACATAAACGGTTTACTGTCGCTATTCATCTGTGACTGATGGATGAAGATTCATTAAAAAATAATGATGCGCTTAAACAATTTTCATTTTCATGTGTACTTCTAATATTGTGTGAATACATTAAACGTTTGAGAATAAAAATAGGACATTTTAAATAACAGTCAAACTAAAAAAGGTGATATTATTCTTTAAACTATGAATGAAAATTGTATCATATTGTGATATTTACAATTACACATTTTTACAAAATTTAAAATAAAATTCCATTTTTGCATTGCATTTTTAAAAAAATAGCACTTCATTCTGCTTGATGAAAACTGCTGCTTTGTGGTCAAATACATTTTGTAAGTTAATTGTTTATTAATCAGGAAGTATTATGTGAGTCTGTGTGTGTGCAAGAGAAGGAGAGGACAGACAGAGAATAGACAGTGGCTGAAAAATGAGGTTCACCCTCGGCCCCCTGCGCTGATGTTCACCCCGTGATACTGTGACCAGCACTTCACCTCAGACCCCTCCTTCCCTCCCTCTCTCTTCATCCTTCTCTCCTTTCTTTTCCCTTTATCTCTGTCTCTGTGTCTTCCTCTCGCTTGTTTTCATTTTCTCTCTGTCTCTGAGGGGGAAGAGGGCCATAAAAGCCAAGGCATCCAATCAGGAACACAATGTATGGAAATTCAGTGCATGAGCATTTAGAGAAAGAAAGATTAGCATTCGCAAATGTATAGGGCTAAATTTGAAAACCATAAATGGATGTTTGAGGTTGCTTTGAAAACACAATAAAACATGTTGATAATATTGGCAGTGTGTAATACCCACCTGGATGAGAGCAGCTGGTAGGAACTGTAATTTTAGAGAATAATTATGATGCTGAGCCACTATAAACACATTATAGTCTATAATCCATAAGAGATTCATAAGAGTTTTTGGATTACTCAGCCATGTGATCAGGCTAATGGCATTACTGTACTACTTCAACAGCATGAAGTATGCATACTATGCATGAAGTATGCAGATTTTGAGTATACACTTTCTTTCAAAAGTTTTGAGGTCAATATGGAAAAAAAAGAAAGAAATTGATGCTTTTGTTCCTAAAGGATCCATGAATCAAAAGTGACAGTAAATACATGTATAGTGTTACAAAAGATTTTAAATGCAAATTAATGCTGTTAAAAAAACATGCTTTTGAATCACAGTTTACAAAAAAGGTTCATGTGACACTGAGTTCAGCATTGCCATTTTGTACAATATATATTGTGCATGTAGTTATTTTATTTTCAACATTATACCACTGGATGCTTCATACTGTTTTATACTATTATATAAGTATTTTTGTATAATTAAGAAAATACCAAAAATGAAATGACTGAAACTATTATTTGAGGCGTAACATAAAATAAATTGTAAATGTATAAAATACACTTGTATTAATGGCACTTCTCTTAATATCTTGCCCCTCTTAATATCTTATTGTATGTAGTGATGCTTATCAAGTAAACATGTCGTTATCTTTTTTTTTTTTTTTTTCAAAAGATGATTAAATTCACTAGGACATCATTTCTGCAGTGCACACTGTTTATTCTGCACAGTTTTCGGGAAACAGTCGTATTCCATTTGGAACATGTCCTCTGTCTCAACACTCTGATCTTATACACACACACTTCATCAGATGGGGACTTCCTGGTGTTTGTAAGTGAACAGGAAGTTCATTATTCATTGGTGTGACAGTCTGTGACACACCTCCCCATTGTCAGCATAAAGGAAAGAAACAACACAAAGTGTACACACACACACACACACACACACACACACACACACTCGCCTCTCTTTGAACTTCCCTTCTGACCGGACACAGCCACTGATCACATGCAAGCACAGTTGTCTACACTTCCGAATCTGGACACATGCACTCCCTCACACAAGCACAGGTCACTGGCAGGTAGAGCTAACACGAGCAGACCTAAAGCAAAACATACACACGTCTTGACAAGCAAAAACAAATCAGTGCCTGGGTATCAAGAAAATGGATTTTAAGAATAACACAAGTGAAAGCGAGTATTGTATTGTTCACCATAACAACAGAATTAGTTTTTGCTCGCCACACAATACTTGCTGTTCAGGTTGCTCTTCTCCATGCAATTACTATGAATGGAGATTGAAGCCATAAAAAGTATAATAAAGTCGTCCATATGACTTATTCCAAATAAGTCAATAGCTTTTATTGTAAGTGCATAAAAATAAAACCCGCTCTTTGGAAGAAACACAGTCATGCATGTTTGGGTCGACTTTAGGTGAGTAAATAATGCTAGACTTGTCATTTTTCGGGCTGAGCTATTCCTTTAAGGGACATGTAGAGACCGAATCAAACCTGTTTTTGAAACCGAAGCCCTGAACTTAACCTCACACCGAGTTCATTAACCACCGAGTCTGCTAAAGCCACTTTGTGTTTGTCTAAGAAGACAGGTCATTGCCATGATTAGGCCATGGGCAAACACACACACAAACCAGGGCAATGAGTGATTACTCTCTCTGACAGAAAGGACGAATGTTCCCATAATAGGCTATGACCGCTGTGTCAGCATTCACTGCATGTGTGTGTTGGTGCTATTAGATCAGAATGTCAAGAAACAATCCTCCACACGATATTAGTCAAAGACTCAAGCTAAATATTCTGGTTTTGATTCTTCATATTTGGGATCCCAGAAGTCCCAGTAGAAATAACAGTCATTTTTAAATGAATGTATGTTTTCCAGAAAATACACTCTAAAATATGCTGGGTTGCTTCAACCCAACTTTGGGTCAAATATGGACTAACCCAACTTTTGGGTTAAAATTTTGATTAAAAAATGTAACCCAACAGCTGGGTTTGTCCATATTTGACCCAAAGTTGGGTTGAAGCAACCCAGCATATTTTAGAGTGTACATTTTGTTTCATTTATTCATTTCATTGTCATTCATTGGAAAGTTAAACCATTTTTTAAACATATTTTTTTTGTGACCCTGGCTGTGGAAACCTGGCTTGAGTATTTTTTTTTTATTTACTATACAAAATCATCTTCTTTAAGTTACAGAACATTCTGTGCAGATGTAACAGGCCGTGTCAAAGATCAGACTTTGATGCTTGTTATCTTCTTCACGCATGAGAAAAAATCTAAATAGAGGCAATATCAAACTTCACTGATTGTCTGACTTTAATTGATTTAATTGCATTTTAATCTGCACTTTATGGCACATACAGGGACTCTGAAAAGTATCTGGATACTTTAGCCATTCAATTGAGTTGACTTCATATATCCACTAGATACTGTATCACCAGTTGCTTAAAATTAACTGCAAAAGAAGGATAGGAAACATGACTTTATTTATTTCCACTGTATGTTGTGCTCTAAGTTTTATACACAGAACTGTATTCTTTAATCTCTATTCTGACATTTTATATGTGAGCCTGGATCACAAAACCAGTCTTAAGTCGCTGGGGTATATTTGTAGCAATAGCAAAAAAAAAAAAAAAAAAAAAAAAAAAAAAAAACATTATATGGGTCAAAATTATAGATTTTTCTTTTATGCCAAAAATCATTGCTTTAAAGGAGATTTTCTCAGGGTTTTTGTTTTTTGCAACCTCAGTTTCCAGATTGGTTTTCTGTTTTAACTACTGTCCTATCTGTACAAACCATAAAGCAATGAAAAGCCTATTTATTCAGCTTTCAGATGATGTATACATCTCAATTACAAAAAAATAAAAAATAAATTGACACTTAAGACAAAGGTTTTTGCGGTCCAGGGTCACATATTAGTTTGGACTTCTAATTCTAATCCATTCTTTTCTCCTTAACTAATACTCTGTTTAACACTAATCTATAATTCCCCTACTCTATAGCAGCCCAAAGCTGGATCATTTCTACTCTAAGCACTATACTGTGTTTGGCACACTCTATGTTCTGTACTCTGTGTCTCTGGAAGCTCTCTCATTCATTTCCCTAACAAAGCAGCAGGGGCACCTGGTTCTCCATTCCTGACTCCATCCATCTCGTCCTGCTCTGCCCTGTGCAGAGAAAAATCAAATTCTCATTTGCCCACAGAGGGAGCGATTGAGGGATGAAGAAGGAAAAAGAGTGGGGGGGGGGGGGTACCTAGGAAGGCTGACCTTCAGTTGAACCTGCAGCCGATCTGTGTTTGGTCATTAATCTGAGGAGCAGACAGCAAACAGGGCTGATTGGAAACCGCTGGGCCCACATTTTTCTATTTCAGCAGATGGAGGAGTGTGAGTGTACGTGTGCGTGAGGGGAAAAGGAATATATTTCTTTCTCTGACGGTCCCTTCGTATTTGGATGTGGAATCACATCTTCCGAGTCATGATTCCTTAATTGTAGTCGCGGAGTGATTCGTAAGACCCCTCCCCCTCCACCCAGCTTCATACAGAGCAGATGGAGGAATTAGAAATGTATTTATTTGTATTTTTTTGCATTTGAACGTTACAGCTCTGCAGCATCAATCTCACCGCGTGATATTAGAGCATATGACACCACCTCAGGTTTTGAACTTCGTCTGTTCTTGAAGGATCTTTCGAACTGATTTTGTTTTCCGCTGTGTTTTTATTTCTTTTCCAGTGATAGTTATCTTCAGGCCCTCCCTCTTCTGTGTAAATCCTGAACGTCAGATGTTGGAAATAAGTCATGTTGCCACGTTGGTAATGGCGGGAAGGGGATAGAATTTCGATCGATTCGTCTCAGGGTGTTTGCGTGTTGAATGGCAGACTGCAGAAGCAGCTTTAGTTAGTATTTTAACAGCACAAATGTCTTTTTGCCTCCTCATCATAATGTCCAGCAGTGAATTTTTGGTTAGAAAGAAGGCAGGTTGAAGACCCAGGTGTGGTCTTGAAGTGTGATCTTTCGTAAGGCTGGGATTTACTGTAAGTGGAGAAACTGAGAGACACTAGTGTGAACTCTTAAAAATCACTTCTTCAAGCTCTCCTGGTTTCTTGTAACGCTTCACTACATAGATGGCTTTCTAAAGAGCCATGCCAAGATAAAAATGCTCTCCTATGGCATCCGAAGAACTTAATAATGTTCTCTTTTGCCAGGCGACTGTAATAATGTTTGGTGTAATGCTTGGAACCTGTATTTTTTTAAGTGTGTAGGTTCACTGAATTTTATTACTATACCCATTTCCAAATGACCTGCCAGATTTGAGATGCAACCTGCAAAAAAGTATCTTTGTGATAGATAGTTGTTGGTAAAAGTGTTTGTCTGTTTCAGCTTAAAAACTTAACTTGGTTGTACTATTCATTTTTACCTTAAATTACTTTTTAAATCAACTTTTAAAAAAATATGGGTGAATTTTCTTATATTATTAAAAACTTTCATATTATTAACAAGTTACCATTATTTACTGATCATAGAATTGTGTGTGTGTGTATGTCCATCTTAGTTTTATATTATATTATATTATATTATATTATAGCTAATATAATTTTACTATATTGTCACTACACTATGTTAAAATGGTTTAGAAATATTTTCTGTGTATTGCTATTTAATATGCATTAACATTACAGAACGTTGTAGAACAATATCATAAGTCATAAGGGTCAGTTTTTTTTATTTTAATTTATACGTCATCTGAAGCTGAATAAATACATTTGTAAGGATAGGATATTATTTGGCAGAGCTGCAACTATTTGAAAATCTAGATTCTAGGGGTGCAAAAAAATATAAATAGAATAGAATCTAAATATTGAGAAATATTAGAGAATCAAAAAATAGAATCTAAATATTGAGAAAATTGAAATTAAAGTTGTCCAAATTAAGTTAGCCACGCATATTACTAATCAAAAAATTAAGCATTTATATACTTACGGTAGGAAATTTACAAAATATCTTAATGGAAGATGATCTTTACTTGATATCCTAATGAATTTTGCTATTAAAAAAATCAATAATTCTGATCCACACAACGTATTTTTGACTTGCTACAAATTTTCCTTTGCTACTTATGACTGCTTTTGTGGTCCAGGGTCACATATATATTTATTAGGGATGAATATATATTATAGGGATGGAATAATATATATATCAATAAAAATTGTAAAAGTAGTAAATTGTCAAAGCTTTATTTCTATCTATTTCTTATTTCTATATTTTCTGGTCTATGGCAGTGAGAGCCCTGAAAAGTTGCATGAGTGTATATTACTGTAATGTAATGGAAGCTTTACTGTAGAGTGACTGAGGTACATTAGTAACAGATAGGGATTACGGTAAAACAGAGGGGCATTACTGTAAACTGACTGAAGGACATTACTCTGGTGGTCGCACCTAAGAAGGTTCTAACTGCATCATGGGAAGAGGTGAGTCATAACTTCAAATCAATGTCAGTCTAATCAATAATGGAATTATAGAGCAGTAGACGTGCATTGCAAATATAGGCACAATTTTCCCTTAGTAATGACCACTGTCAGCTTCATTCTGTGTGCATGTGTGTGAGCGAACACACACAGAAACAGAGAGAATGAGACGTCTCACTCTTCACCTCTCCAGCTGGAGGCGAAGAGAACGAGGGCTGGAGAGGGGGAAACATGGAGGATGAGAAAGGAGGGAAAAATAAAGACGAGAGAAACGAAGGAGAGAGAAAGAGAGTCAGTGTGGGTATGGGTGCCTGCAGGGTGCGGCGTGAACTTTTGAACCCAGGTCATGTTAAGCGGAGTGGGCGGCACTTAAGGACACTCCCGTTTCAGACCTCCTCTTTCAATTCATTAGCGCCGGGAAACGAGGGAGCGGATGGAGGGAGGCAGGTCAGGGGAAAGGAGGGGTGTCTCCTGAAAAAAGCACAGGTCATTTAGCACGCTCCGCATGCACTGGCAAATGGATGCTACCTTCTGAATCTTATTGGATCCACGCACCAATGAGCCCACTTGAATATTAATATCTATTCACTCTCTCTCTCTTCTACACACACAACATCTCTCACTCCTTCTGACTGCTGTCTCTTGGCTGTGAATGTGATTTGAGGTTGTCCTTTCTTTGCTCCTTATTTCTCTCCATCTCTCTCTCAGCTTGCAAACACACGCGCATAAACACTCGTAATCTCTCTAGCTTCTGTTTACTGTATCCTGGCAAAAAATATGAGTGAATCAATCTGTAATCTAGCTATCTGAGAGCGCAGGCTATTTATCTGGCTCACTGAAACTGATTAAAAGTTGAGTGTACAGAATTCATGGGGATAATGTGATGGGTCGCTGGATGATACAGTACGAGAAACACACTTTCCTGAAGTTAATCTGTGCCCACACAAGCCTAGCGTGCTTTTTAATGTGTGTTTAAGCGCTTTGAAATGATTTTGGTTTATGGGTTTAAGAAATTAAGAGAACTTTAAACTGTTCTGCAAACCGGATAGATATTGCAGGCCAGATATAGTTGCTTTCTTTGCCTAGGGTTCTTGCTGTTCATCACAATGAACAATATTTTATTTTACTTTTTCTAGAAAGTCAGATGCACAGTATTTTAAAATCCCACGAGCAGTTCATTTAAAGTCATAGTTCACACCAAAAGGAAAACTGTCATCGTTTACTCATCTTGTTGTTCAAAGTGAAATGCATTTTTTGTGGGGGCCGAAAAATGCAGAAGTTATTTCAAAAATTTCAATTTTTTTCGTCCACACAGTGAAGATCTTTTTTTCTTCTTCTTCTTCTTCTATGGACAAATAAAAATGAGATATTTTTCAAAATATCATCTTTTGTGTTCCGCAGAAGATAGAGAGTCATCCAGGACTGAAACGACATGAGGGTGAGTGAATGATGACAGAGCTTTTATTTTTGGGTGAACTAGTTCTTTAAAAGTATTTCCACCATGTTCAGAGTGAACCGCACCAAACATTTTTGTTTTTTTATTTGTGCAGTTGAACACTTTCCCTTTTTTCATTTCTCTCCATCTCTCTGTATCTCTCTCTCTCTCTCTCTCTCTCTTTCAGTATGGCCAAACAGCTGTCTCTTCTAAAATTACATAATGAAGCTTACAGCTGCTTTTTTCCAAATGGAGAAAAATATTTTTGAATCATCTTTATGCTTTTTTATTTCCTGTGACAGGCTGCTCTGCATGGATACATGAGGTCGACTCTTTTATTTCAACCTTTGCCATATTACTAATGAAGTGTACTTGTTGCCTTCTGTATGGGTGTAACCCTTTAATATATTGTTTTAACACTGTACTTTACATACAGTACATAAAGCTATTCATCACAATAGCCACATTCTGGCCTGTGCAGTGTTTTGCAGGCTCAGTCTGTATAGTATTAACAAAAATGCATCATGAGTATTATGGATGCACCAAAATGAACTGATAATAATTTTCTGATACACTGATTGTGATTTTAACAGTAAAAGACTGTAAAAATGCTACACTAAAAACCTGTTAACTGGTTAAGAGTAAGTTTCCATACTATATTCGGTGAATAAATGTAATTACGTTTAATGTGATTTTATAGTAAAGTACTGTTAAAAATACATTTTTTAGAAGTGAAAAAGAAAAGTTATTGTATAATTTACAGTGAAATACTGTAAATCGACACTCCAAGAATTCCATGCATGACACTTTACATTTCATGTTTGTTTTTGAAATAACATGTTACCTCTTAGAGATTTTCTTATCAGTTGTTTACACCAGGGTTTAATCTTACATCTAATGTTGTTAAATGAATGTTTATTGCATTATTTCAGTATCATGTTTGTCACTATGATGGGGTTTAGTGTTTGTGTGAATAACACTGTGTTGGCCTCCTCAGCTCATAGAAAAGCTGTTTGTGATGAGATTTGGTCGACTTTCTCATCGTCACCTGTTTTTGGTGCTTATCATTGCATTACAATGGTTCAAAACAAATGTTATTACTTCAATATGTTTCGTTTATAAACGTCACATCAGTTAATGAAAAATGGTAATTTATGTTAAGTCTGTAAAACTTAAAATGCTGCTACCAATTTATTTATTTATTTTTTACGGTGAGGTTCTGGCAACCACCGCTGCTGATATTTTACCATAAATGTCACATAATTATTATTATTATTTGTAAAAAAAAAAAATTGGTTGATAATACAATTGTGTACTACATTAGAAAATACACTTAACATTATAATCAATCTTTTTAGATGCTAAAATTGAATTTAGGCATCACAACATTTTAATGTAAAGTATAAAAAAAACATTTCAACATTTTCTAAAGATTACATTAAACAGTTTTACTTTTTAGATGTATTTTATTTAAATGCATCTATTTTAATTTTATAAAATGGGTATTAAGACATTTGCTTATGATTACATTTAACAGTTACAGTTTTTATTAAATAATTTATATTTATATTGAATTTTATATTTTTACTATGTTGTGAAATGATTATTGCATTCAGTATTAACCAACCATATGTTGTGCGTCCCCAAAGAATTCAATTAGAAGATCCTTCTTAGACCCAAAAATAAATTATCTGACAGGTTATATATAGTGTGAGAAAATGTATATAATTTTTACATCCTTAAAAGTTGAATGTAACATTTATATAAACTGTTACCGTTTACCTTAAATGGAGTAGACTATAAATGCTTTTATCTTTGATTAAATCTCCCACACACATACACCATAAAAGAGTGTATTATTTGAGTAATAATTACTGGGTGAGTTGAGGAATTTTCTGATGAGAAACGCCCTTGGAGGAAAAAAAAAAGTTACATAACCAAAAATAATACCAAAAATAATTAAATTATATATATATATATATATATATATATATATATATATATATATATATATATATATATATATATATATATATATATATATAGGCCATATTTCATTTTTGAATGGCGCAGTTTATTAATAAATCAAAGAGCCCATGGGCTCAGAGGAAAATCTCATTTTGTGCCAATCAGAAATGCATGATGAAACTAATCAAGGGTGCACAGTAAATATTAAAATGAGTGATTTTCATACTTTGTTAATGAGCCATGCTGTTTGCTCCTCACCGCGATGTCTTGCGTCTCTTTCCAGCGCGAGTGTTCAGTGTCTGAGAAATGACCGAAGAGACGAGTACAAACACGACTTTCTACGGCTAAATTGACTGATTAATAGATTTGAAAGTAATAAAAACAACACCTCGGTTACACGGGAGCCCATAAGTGTCGTAACGCAGCATATTTTAGCAGCCTTAACATATTTTTTTTCCCCACCCTAGACTTTCTTTGCTCTCAGCTAATGGCCTTCAAGTGAGAGCCAAAGAGTCCAGTTACAAATGTGCGTGTTGGACAGCGTCCAGTCCGTGCGCAATAAATAAAGCGGGGATACAAGCGGCGCGCGACCGCGCTCCTCGCGCCCCATTTGGACCGTAGGCCGCGGCAGGCGATTATTTTGTCCGTTTAGCATCCGCCCGCTGCTTCAGCTAAGCCAGAGCCGGACGTGTGCTAATGGGCTCATTGACTGGCCTCACACCCTCTGTTGTACCAACCTGCGACCGTCCATTCGCCGCTGACGGAGGCGAGATTGAATGCACCCCTTGAGCATGATAACTGCTCCAACGGCTGCCAATGTTTACACTCGCCTCGCATTCAGACTGGGCCGGACATCCATCTGTATGTCGTAGGAGAAAACAGCTGAACTCGTTAAAAATAATCAAGAGGCTTACTGCCCATCGGCTAACATCCGGAAAAGAGCGATATAATTACAATTAGCTTTATTAATATAATCGAGAATGAAATGAGTGTCTAAGGGTGGAAAAAAAAAGGGCTTTAATAAATAAGAGCGGGGTGTCATGAACCAATTATAAATTAGCTAACGGGGTGAAACCACTATCATACGTGAGCATCATCATCTTCCTGAGGGGACGGGACGAAACGCTGTGTGCAAAAAAATAAAAAAAATAAAAAAAATAATAATAAATAAAAAAACATAATTAAATAAAATTCAAGTATTTTCAGAAGCATTAGTAAAGAAAGTACAATTGCACGTCTGGTTTCTAATGTGATTTGTGATCATGTTAATGCGTGTTAAATGGCAGAACTGGGCTCATCTGAATCAGCAGGTTCTCTGGTTTCATTTGATATATAACATCCACAGGCTTTTCACCTGCATGTTGAAAGCTAGCAATATCACGGCTGAACGGATGAGGGAGGACCGAGCACTACTTTACTACTTAGTTCAGCTGGACCTAAAGATTGCACAAATGAGATGGTGTGTGGAAGAGCTTTCAGCATTAGTCTCTTTAATGCATTTCTATATGCATTTTATGTGCTGTTTTGAAGTGAAAATGTTTCCTGTATATTTATCATTTTTAATGAACATTTGAAATGAGTTAAGAGTAGATGGGGAATAATAATAACTGTACTAGTACATACAAAACTGTTGTGTTACAGACAATAGAGCAAAAGATGGTCCAGCACTCCCAAGAACAGAAGATGGGCATTATCAGGGCAAATCTGGAATCACAGAAAATGTGAAGCACAATACAACACTTACTGTCATTTTCCTTTGTACAATCAGAATATATTTACACTCCTGATCACCCTTTTAAAAAGAAGTCTCTAACAATGATGTATTTATTTGATCACAATACAGTAAAAACCGTAAAATTGGCACAATTACCAATTCTACTAACTGTTTTCAGTTTTAATATATTTTAATGTGAAATTTATTCCTGTGATGCAAAGTTGAGTTTTCAGCATCATTACTCCAGTCTTCAGTGTCACATGATCCTTCAGAAATCAGTCTAATATGATGATTCGCTGCTCAAGAAACGCTCTTCTTATCAATATTTAAGCAGCTTAATATTGAAAGCTGTTTAATATTTTTGTGAAGACCATGATACTTTTCCCCTTGAAGCACGCCATTTATTTGAAATACTTTTTTCTCAACAACATGAAAGTCTTTCATTTTTGATCAATTCAATAAATCCTTAAAAAAAGACCCAGAACTTTAGTATATCAAAAAATATTTTAAAGATTTATAAATATATATTATTATCTTTTCCTGTGGGGCCTGGGATTCTTTTGATGTCAGTCATAAAACAATAGCTGGAATAACACTTTCTTTTTCGGCAGAAACTGTGATAATAATGGTAAATTTGTAAGAGTACACTAGACCTCATACACCAAAACTATTTGATTTCATTATATACAAAACCCAGAATAGGAAAACACGTAGCGCCGTCCTGAACTGCAGGTCTGGGGAGATCTCAGTCTCTTTTATTCTCCTGGCGTCTCGCAGGGATTTGCTGAGAGGGTGTGGACGGATCTCCCTCATGTCAAACTTCCAGTCATAACAGCCATAGCCGGTCAGACGACCATTTCCTCACATCTAATGGCAGCATCCAGGGTGTGAGAGGCCTATACTTTCTTCTTTTTGCCTTTTTTCTGTCATGTTACACTGGTACCTTACACAGATGCACTCAGATTGTGTGTGTGTGTGTGTGTGTTTGGTACACAGGTGGTTCACGTTGCAAACTTCATTAATGGTGTGTATATTATAGTCTTGTATTACACACACATACACACAATAAGGGTGGTCTAATCCTCAGACTATTTTGGTTTCATATTCACTCATCGCTTTAATAGCAGAATACTTAAAACGTAAGTCCCGTTCAATGACAGAGACACAACATTTGCTGTCTTTCCATCCTCCCTTTGCTGTAAAGAAGCACAATACACAGATCTCACTGCTGCTCTGCCTTCTTTTAGTGTGTGTGTGTGTGTGTGTGTGTGTGTGTGTGTGTGTGTGTGTGTGTGTGTGTGTGTGAGAGATGCTTTTTATGCGTAAACTTAGGCCACCCCAGATTTGGGGAGAGGCGAGCTGATAACAGGTGTACTTAAAACCGAGTGCTATTGGGATACCGAGTGTTAAAGCACAAAATATAAACAGTGTCACAGTTTTGTAATGTCTAACTCACATGTACCTTCCACTTTGAATGTTAATAGGCAACTCAAAAAGTGTCTCTAATGAAGATGGGTGATTATATTTACTCAACTGACAGCATTTACTTAACTTTATATATGGGTGACGGGGGCTAGTCACACTCCAGTAAATTTATCAGGGTCGATTTAGTGCATAGAAGTACATTTTTGCATAGGTGCTTTATAATCTTGAATAAAAGAAAAAAGTAATAAAAAAAAAGACGTTAACTGATAGCAGGGCATGTTGTCACAAAACAACTTTCCATTAAATAAACATTTAAGCAAAATTTAAACAATATAATTATTATGAAATATATATATATATATATATATATATATATATATATATATATATATATATATATATATATATATATATATATATATATATATATATATATATATATATATATTTAGTAGGATAAATTAGTATTTATTTAACTATTATGAAACCGCAAAAAGTAAAATCTAGATAAAATACATAAACTTTCCAGATTAATTTATTACATGCATATTTATTATTTAGTATTTGTTTAACAATTATGAAACAGCAAAAACAGTAAAAACTATATATATATATATATATATATATATATATATATATATATATATATATATATATATGAAGTATTGTTATTAATAAATTCTATATAATATTTTAAGCATTATAAATTGATGTGACAACTTTCCCTTACTTCACTGAATAAATTAAACTCCAGTTCAGATGGCTCTTTTCTGAATGTGTCACAAGTTTTTAAGTAATTAACCAACATCTAAAGCAAAAATGTAATATTGTTATTTTAGTATTTTAAAAATGGATATTAAATTAGATGTACAAACAAATGTACAAAACCCAGAAAGAAAACAAGTCAATGTTGAAATTTTGACCTTAACTTAGACCTTATTCAACTATTTTATTTTATTTTATTTTATTTTATTTTATTTTATTTTATTTTATTTTATTTTATTTTATGCAAACAAACTAAGATGTAAAGATACATTTAAACTCTGTGTGATATTCAGATATATTTAGGGATAGTCATGATAGGATCAAGCACAGTCAGTTTGCATAGAGAGATGATACCAAAAATTATTTTATAAACTCTCTCTCACTAAATTTAAGAGACCCACCCAGGTGCTCGCTGATGACTAAGCTCGCTTTTCATCCGAGGGCTTATTTTTACGGTTACCCTGCAAACAGCTGCGAAAAGGTTTATTTAGTTTAATCAGGCAAATCACAGGAGCACAATGACATCATCGGAGCTGGGCTGACATTACAGCATTAAGTTGCCTCTCACAGGAGCAGCAGCGAGAGAAGGTGTAGATTGAGAGCGCAGACAGAAAGAAGGAGAACGAATGGAGGCCTGAAAGAGCTCTGCTGGCTGCTTCTCCACACCGCCGAGGTCAGCCGGGCAGACACAGTCACACCAGTCAGGGGTCAGACAGGTCAGGCCGTGACCCCGGTCAAGAGTTCACCCCCTCATCAGCCCGATTCTGCTTAAACTCCCTCCTGTTAAGTGTACAGACTTAAAACAAACACAGAGATTAATAATCATTCGAATCATTTATGTGCAAGTTTCAACAAAATATCATTTACTAAATAAATAAATAATAGACATGAAAACAATTCTGATTTATTCATTAAATATCTTTAAATAACCTTTATAATTTCAATGGCAAGAATGACTTTGAAAAAAAAAAAAAACAGTCTTTAAATCTATTTACACAATCTTGGATGATAATGTATAGTGTAATGTAATATTTATGTTAGCTGCTCAAGATCATGTTTAGCTTTCAATATGTACCAGGAAAAACTAAATTAGATACGGGACAACTAATTAACTCTAAAATGTGTGTCAGATAATAACTATTACATTTTCTAAAAGAACAATTTCAGCAATTTACTCTGCCATTTCTTAAAGTGAGTATATAGTGTCTGTATAATGCATTAAAAATATCATTTTTATTGCCACATTTCTATTTTTTTTCTTCTTGCAGGCCGATGTTAAGCCGAAGAGACTGACACTCACACAAATCTACATTTTTTTTCTTTAAGAAATAACTGACATTTTATAGCTTTATTTATCCTAGTTAGTTTAGAAGGAGATTGGTGACTTCTCTTTTGTGCTCGATGTTTATTTGTTTCTGTGTTATTTTTATTATTTTGAGAATTCAGTTAATTGGCATTTAAATTCTGTGTAAAGAGGATTCCCAGATCAATTATTTTAACTAAATAAATAAATGACAAATCTACCAAACATGTGTTGCAGAGACATAAATGTAAAACACATTTGAGTTATTGCACTACTACTGAGATGCTTTCCCCCCAGTTATTTAAAGCATTCAGATCAATTATTAAAAGATGCATATGAAAAGGAGGGTTATACTTTTATTATAACTGTCGGTTAGTAGTGTTTTGTTTGTTCTCTGAGGTTGGAAAGATTTAAGCTTAAGTTATTATTATTATTATTATTATTAACACTTTAGTATAGGGACCAATTCTCACTACAAACAAGTTATTTATTAGCATGCCTATTTTTTACATTTTGGCTGTTTATTAGTACTTATTCTGTTAATAATAATTAAGCACATATTCTTCTTTACCATATTCTAGATCCATAATCCTAACTAATACTTAAACTTAACAATTACCTTATTAACTATTGATAAACAGCAAACTAGGAGTTAATTGAGGCGTAGTTAATGGTTTGTTAATAGTAAGAATTGAACCTTACAAATAAAGTGTGACCATTATTATTATTATTATTATTATTATTATTATTA
The DNA here is from genome assembly GCF_003368295.1 of Carassius auratus. NCBI lineage: Eukaryota > Metazoa > Chordata > Actinopteri > Cypriniformes > Cyprinidae > Carassius > Carassius auratus. The sequence continues at coordinate 9,434,473 of NC_039270.1, read as the reverse complement.
TTATTATTATTATTATTTATAAGATCAGGCTGGTTTGTATACAGATGGATGAAGACTTCAAGCAGAACCCAGCTAAATGTTCATTCAGACAAATGCAGATGAATACCTGAGTGTTTTTTTCTTTTCTTTTCTTTTCTAAATATCATTGTGCTGAAAATAATGCTGCTATTACAGATATTAGTAAGGTCAGACATATGTAGGAAACATCAGTAAATTGAACATTTTTACTATCCATTTATTTTGAAAATGACGTTAGGAGCAATACTGCTCCACTTTTGACGAATGCTGTGTCATGCCAGTTTGGGAAGTCTCAGTAAAACTTAAAACCCATTATAGTAGAAAAAAAAAAAAGCTAATTGTAATTTTAATTTAAAATGACATCCAGATCAGAGCAAGAATAAAGATTAATCTAAAACACATGATGATACTCAATTGGGTTCTGCAAATTTCCCCACGCGGCGGGTTGAAGAGCCTCGGCTTCAGGAAGTGTTCATAAATCACGTGTCAGGTGCTCGCTCCTCTTTGCTTTTCCTTTAATCTGTTTGGATTAAAATGATATGAGTTATAAAAAGCTGCCTGATTAAATATCTAATAAGTTAGTGGAGATGTTTTACAATAAAAAAAATCTATTAGTTTCTTTCTTTCTTTCTTTCTTTCTTTCTTTCAAGGAAACACACATCTTCGACACACCCTGTCATCCTCCTCTGTCCTCATTCGCTGTCTTCCACTGGCAAAACCTCTTTTAAATCTCTTCCTACACTTGACATGTCTTTAGGTCTGTCGGCTGGAGGCCGGTCCTCACATGACCTCTCCATTAACTCCGAAGCTCCTCATCCACCAGCTTCGACTCCAATTAAGACTTGCGCGTCCATTTGTTAGTGCTTCGTTAGCGCTCAGCGATTGCACGCACACCTCTTCGAACGGCCTCGGGTACGGCATACGCCTGTGTGTTGTGTAAAGCCCAGAGAGAGGGCCACGGGCAGGTCAGTGATGCCGGGAAGCGGGTGAAACGGAGTTCACATTAGCATACGCGCGGGCGGGGCCCTCCCAGCTCCAGGCCTGGCTTCAGAACCACAATGGCGTCTCCATCTGTTCCTGTCGCCCGTTACAAATCTGCTGTCACCCGGCTGGCTGGAGCCGACAGGGCCCCGCCATTAGCAGGATAAAGCACGGCTGATAAAGACGCCCGCCATTCTTCCTTGTGGTACAGGAACGGGTACGGACGGACTCAACACACAAACAAACCGCCGCAGTCACTCAAAGACATCCCAATTTACGTGGCTCGTACGGCGCACACACCTCCACTGACGAAAACTAAAATAAACACACACTCACACACATCGATAAGTGTGATTAATACCTGATTAGCAAGGAGAGAGAGAGCGAAGGGATCGGTGAACAGACGTTGAACCCGTGAACTGCGTTTACCCCCGATATATACATCGTTTTTGCCCTCACTTCAAAGCACGTCAACTGTTCCGGTCTCTTTCCCAAACAAAGCCACGACTAGTAATTTCCTTTATTTGGATGATTGGTTTTCTGTCTGTGTTCCCTTCTTCTTACGTTACTCCATCAGACCGAATAGATTGCGGGTGCTTACTGTTTAAGTAGCGACCTTTCGGCTAGTTTTGACCTTGTCGCGCAATTAGGAAAATGTGGCATTTCTCATCCCTGGCTTTATAAAGGGCCGAGATGAAGCGGTGTCGTTTTGTTTGTATTTCTTGCATGCAGTTCGCAAAATGTTGACTAAGGCAGAATTATTGTGACTTTTGCACTTTTTTATGCTTATCGCTGCAATGTCGAACCTATTATGCAGCTTTGTAAGGATGCAAGACTTTCTGGTTGTGCGTCTAAAGCTATTGTGAATGATGAACTGAACTTGAACCGAGCCGGTCATCAGCAGGTCAGCGGGTCACACGTGCAGCTTACACTCGCCTTCGATTGAGCTTCTCAATTCAAATGTTTTTTTGTTGCGAAAAACGAATCATTAACCTCGCAACCTGTCTGCAGCATTGAGCGTCGTAAAGGATTCTGTGGGATTCTGTCTGCAACTGGCCTGATCCGAGATGGAAAGCTGCAATTTGAGGATTCATATTCGTGTGGTTTTGCTAATTTCTCGCAATCCTAGTTGCTGCCGTGCCATGCAGCATCTGTAATGAGATACCTTGGGTTGGGCTTCAGACACGGATCTGTCATTTGGTAAGGGTGGTGAACAACGGATGAACTCTGAACTCTGTTTGCCCTTTGTGAAAGGGTGTTTGTGTGTGTGTGTGTGTGTCTTATGAGAGCTAGTGGGTGTCCTAATGATGCCATCTTTCCTGCATCTTTTTCATGAGTCAGATTACATTTGCTTGGAGGAGGGAAATGAGAGAGCGAATGAAGGAGTGGAAGAGAGAAAAGAGAGAGAGAGAGAGAGCCGGGGAGGGACTCCGAAATGCTGTGTGGCTCATCCGTTAGGTGGCAGTGTTTGGATGGTTTGGGTTTTGGGTGTCACTGCAGAAAAATCGACTTGTGTATGTGCGTGCACGTGTGCTTGTACGTGCGCTATGTGTTCGTAACAGACCTTCGCAACAGACGTCACCATCATATTCAGCCGGTGATTTGATTGGGCCGTGCGGCGTCTCACGCGGCCACATGGTGGGAGGAGCGATGCATGCTTGCTCTTTGTGTACCTGCCCTCACTCTTGGTACAAACAATCCTCCTTTAACTCACCTTCCTTTAACACACACACACACACACACAGCGAATGCTTTCAAACAGGCCGCATAAACCATTCAAACACTGGGGTACAAAAGCATCTTTGTGTGGGCCGGTTCTGCTCAGATATATCTTAGAGGTGCAGTGCCACAGGTTTGACTTCTGATGTTGTTCAGTAGACCACCAGTTTAGAAGACCATTTCCTCACTGGTCTGGAAGAAAAACCATAGTAACCAGCACTCTGTTGTCTGATCTGAAAATCTTTTAAATAGGGTATTTATGTAAAAAAAACAAACAAAAAAAAAACAATTGTTAACAAAAGATAAATGAGGGATTTTACTTTTTTCTTTCTTTCATTTTTCTTTCTTACTTTCTTTTCAGTTGACGTCTTCCCAACTGTTCTGCAAGGATAAATATAGTTCACATACATATGAATCTTTGATGACTGGATATATATGAAATATTGAAGTTATTATTTAAGAAGGGATAAAAGTTTTTTTTTTTTTTTTTTTTTTTGAAAACAGACATTTGTAGAATTAAAGTGTGGAAAGGGTGATTCTCGGTGAAGACTTTGGAAAGAATTAAGCTTTCTGTAAACCGTTCCTGAAGTCCAGTAATGGCCAGTTCCTATAACACATCATATTAAAGTCCATGGCTAAATATGAATCCTGCATGACCTCAGCTGAACAAAGGTGTGTGTGTGTGTGTGTGTGTGTGTGTGTGTGTGTGTGTGTACATGTAGTGTCACAGTTCTGTCCATGAGGGGGCACTGTGGGTTGGGATCTAGAAAACAGAATGAACTTTGACCAGAGAGACAAAAGCTTTCAGGTGTATTCTAGCATGATGGATGATAACCGGACAAACACATGTGCCTGCACACACCCATACAGACACACACACACATACATTCACAAACCAGCATAAAGCCTAAGGCTCCTGATTGGGGAGCTGGACAGTAGAGCACCTGCTTTTGACCCCGAGATCTTAGATTCAAAGAGCAGCAGTATCTTGTGGCCAGGAGGCAGAGGTTACAGGTCAAACCTCGGAAAACTGAATATGAGCAGTTCCCAAGGTATCACTGTGACACAAGGGCCTGCTGTCCACCATACACCATATCAGAAAGGAAAGACACATTCAAAAATACTAAAAACACGTTTGTCTCCAGGACACAGTTAGATACAGTTAGTTTTAGCTGTATTAAACTGTGTTTAACCTACTGTTTTCAGTTTGTGAATTCAGCCTGATCTTACAAGAATTCGTAACTATTCATATGTAATATTTATATGGTTTTGTATGTTTAAATGTGCATTGAAAAGTGCAATGTATATGTACTGACAACATAAATATATATATATGCTTTAAATTATATATAGATACATTTTACAAATATATAGATATTTTGATCCTCTAGAAACATGATATGCAATTCATATGATATGCAATATCTATGTACATTGTTGATAATTTTATTAAACGTGTGTTTTTCCTCACACATACTGATTTCTACATTGTCTGTGATTTCAGCTTTAATTTGTGTTCATGTGTAATGTTTACACTTTTTGCATGTTTGATTATGCACTGAAAAGTACAATATAGATGTATTAACAGCATCTAAAACATATTCACATATGCACAGCTTTATAAAAAATGAATTTTATTTATGTAAATTGTATTTATATTACAAGTATATCTGTATAGGTACATTTTACATTATTTACAGTGCATTTACCATTTTAAATTACATCTATTTTTGAGCTCGTAAAACAATAGACAGATGTACAATGTTGATAATTTTAGTCATTAAGTACTATTTTTATACACATTTTCATAGCAAACAAAATATTAAATCAGTGATTAAATAGGCCTAATGTTTGAATCAATTTGTTTTCGTTTGATCATTTTGAAAATGTGGACTTGGCTAAAGCAACAGAATCCTATTCAACAAGTTAAAAATAGTAAATGTGATGGCACTCAACCTATTTAATTAATTAAATCAAACCTATTACTTTTTATGAATTCGGTATTTGGACCTAAAGGATTTGTAAACATTCATGTCTCTAAAGCTGTTCATATGAGAACTGCTTGTTTTAGATGCTCAGATATGTCTATGTTTATGTTTCAGTGTCTGTGCATTGTCTGTTTCTCCTGGCACTGCATGGTGGGCTTTCATTATGGGTCTAGATCATTCTGCCAACATGTTTGGTAAAATAACAGTTGGCGGATCAAGTACCGCTGTGGTCCCATCCAATTTAAAAAGAGAATTCAATTAATAAGGGAGTCCAGGAAACTGGCCAGAATGGTCACTGTAGTAGCAGCGCCAGGTATCATCCTCATCTTAATTATGTACATAATGTTATAATTAATCACAAATACAATCAGTACATCATATGACCGATGTCCTCTGTTCACAACTGTAACCTATACGTCATTCAGAAAGCCTTTTAGTGGATGTTTTGTATCTTTAAACCTGTTCTCTACCATCCAAAAAGCAGCCTGAACCCGTAGCACACTATAAAACTGATTCATTAAAGGGTTTATTGAATATGATGAGCCGAACATATTTGAGTAAACCTCGCTTCATTTACATTTGTGTGTTTTGCTTTTGGCACTAGAGACAGTGCAAGGTGCACAAGTAAATTATGTTTGATAGCTCTTTCAGCAAATCACTTTCTATAAACCATCGCTGGTTTAAGGAGCGTGCTCCCCCCCTGCACCGGGTGCGAGTGAGATAGCGTGTGCGTCCGAGAGCCCTGATAAGCTCGCAGCAGGACCTGGTGTTCATGCCAGCCGAACCTGCCCACGAGACCCGCTGGTGCCAGTGACACTTTTAATGGGCTCTGTGGAGCACAGGCCGACAGATGACTGACTAGACCTTCTCATTTCTGGCCTTTTCTTTCTCAGTGTCCATAAATTTGTCTTCCTCTCTTGGGCATGCTTTGTGAACATAATTTTTTTCCCCAAATTTCTGTGCAAGCACAATCCTTTGCACCAGATCCCGTATTAAAATCTGTCCATATTAAAAAAATTTTCCTTTTATGTGCTTTTCACACCGTCTGGCTGTATTCAGAATTGCATTATACTATTTCTACAGTATACATTGTATATATACACTTGACAGTATGCAAAATGTTCTGTATGCATGGAATACATGCTACATCCTGCTATACTTGATAAGAGAAGTCAGAATTGCTACATTAAAAGCTGTTTTTATTAAAAAAAACTAAACAACTAAACAACAACAACAGCAGAATTGAAAGATCTATTCAGAATTTTGAGAAAAGCGTCAGAATTGCCACGGAATAAAAAATAATGAAAATTGGGACTTTTGTCACAGCTGTAAATACAAGCAAATTGTAAAAAAAATTCTATGTAGAATTCTACATTTATATAGTGTAATGTAATGTAGTTTTGAGGGGGTTTTTTTGCGCAATTCTGAGGAAGATAATCTGAATTGAGAGATGTAAACTCATAATTGATGAAAAATTATGTTTGATAGCTCTTTCAGCAAATCACTTTCTATAAACCATCTCTGGTTTAAGGAGCGTGCTCCCCCCCTGCACCGGGTGCAATTTTGTATTTCACAATTTTCCAAAAAGTTCCAAAAAAGAAGTCAGAATTGTAAGATGTAAACTCAGAATTCTGAGATAAAAAAGGCAGAATTCTAAGCTAGCATATCAACATTTCGGACAGAATTTATGTCTTGCAGTTCCGAATTCACAATTTTGAGTTTCACACATATCTCACAGTTCTAAGGAAAAACATCTGATTTGAGAAATGTAAACTCATATTTGCAAGAAAGAAATCCGAAATTTTTAATAAAAAGTCACAATTACCTTTGCGATTTTTTTATCTTGTGGCAGGAGCAAGCTTCCATATACTACATACATGCAGCATAAACAATGTTGCTTATACAATAATCAACAATAACAATAATCTGTCTTTTTGTTCTCAAGCTTATCTATAAACCAAAGGCAATTTGTTACCATTTATCTGACTTCAGATCTTTATTTTGGCCATTGCTTTCTTCCCCATCAAATCAGATCTGTATGAAGTCTCTGTCTGAAAGAAATAATTGCCTCTGTTCTGGAATCGCTCTCACACAGAAGAACGTCCAGTAAACACACATGCACATACATACACTCACACATACAGGCCGGTTTGGCTCATCCATCAGTTTGTCAGTGGGGTGCATGTGTCCTGGCCGTGACACCCAAGGCCCCGGGGACTCTGGGAAAGACACAAGGCTAGGAGGGCGGAGAAATGGAAGACAGGAGGGGTAACACCTGCTTCTAAATCACAGGTACTCAGGTGTGGGACATCAATTCTGCTCTGTTCATCACTGATGGATGAGCCACGGGGCACATGGCAAGGACGGCAGCCATCTTCCACGAGAGAGAGAGAGAGAGAGAGTGAGCGAGCCATCGACAGCAGGGAGATGCAAAGCCAGCAGGAGAAACACGACTTCAGCTCCTCCGTCTCAATCCGTCACTGTTTCAGAGGATCGCTTGCGGCTTTTGGCACTATGCGTTCACCCAAAGATCATTTAGCTGTATTTGAGTGGTTTATTGATGGATTAGATGGGATTATTCCCGCTTAGGGCTGGAATGATTCTCATTGTGTTGGGATATAGAGCAGATATCTGGTTTGTAATACTGTGTAGGTATAATTACAGCAGAGTGAATGGACCGCATAGTGTTTGCTCTCTTGCTGGGTGCTAAAGATAATGTGCAGTAAGGTAAGAAGCTGGAGGAGTTCTGTGAAGAAAGTTTGATAATAACTCTGTCAGGCTGAGAATGAATATCCAGGGGAGCTCATCTCCTTTCAGGTCATTACACTATAAAATTCCCTCAGGAAATGATTTTACAAACCCTCATCTTGTCTTTCTTCTCTTCAAGTGGTTTTCTATGACGGGTCCATTTATATATTGCTGCGGTGTTGTGACTGGAGAACCAGGTGACCCCCATGTGGGTGGTTTTGGAGGTTTTCAAACTTCTATAGTTTTATGGGACCCAAAAATGGTTTTAGAAATTCTAAATAGACTTTAAAACGATCCCAAATTGTCAGATCAAGTAAAGGATATTTTTTTTATCATAAACAATAAACGATGAATTATAACAATAATAAACAATGAATATCACAGTATCATTTTAAAATTTATTGTTTGTTTATAAACAGCAGGATTTTTTTATAGCTTTTCTCTTTTGCACAATGGATATTCCACATTTTAAAATGTATTTACAATTTTAAACTTTATTTAGGGAGTTATTTACAAAATTGTCACTTTATCTACACATTACACAGTTTTAGTGAAGGTGTGTGTGTGTGTGTGTGTGTGTGTATTTTTAACATATGGCACAATGTATTTAATTTCTTTATTTGGATTTATTTAGATTAATTTTATTTTATTTATGTATTCAATTCAAACAATTTAACTTAATATATTTGTTTATATATATATATATATATATATATATATATATATATATATATATATATATATATATATATATATATATATATATATATATATATATATATAATACACTTTATATAAAATATACACTGGTAATGAGTTTTATTTTGAGTTTTTTCCTCACTTTCACATAATGGATTGCACCTATTTATTTATTTATTTATTCACTCATTTGGATAATCATCCCAAATTATCAGATCAAGAACGGTAATAATGTAATATTCAAATGATTTTCAATGGATCGTGGCGATCAAACCAGCCCTTTAGCCTTGTTTGGAGAAGGAACAAAAGGCCTGCGTGGTAATGGACCGAGACCCATTTAATATAGCGGCTAACGAGGCACTCTGTCATTCTGAATGCAAACACACAATCCTGGTTACGACTGTAGTCCTAGATATAGATACGCTAAACAAACAAACAAATCTGAACTGCCATTTACGTTCCTGTCCGAATAAAGCTGAACAGCTGAACTCCGCTGCAGGCCTGAATCAGATAAATGAGATTACTATCATTCTTGTCAATATCGTAGCATGCCATGTCAAGTGTGATTTGTCAGCTTAAATGATGCAAGGTGAGAAAACAACCCAGAGACCTAATGAAACAATCTCTATTCAACGTGAGCTGTCAGCGTTGGCGTCTCGTGCCAACTGCGACGTGGCTCAATCATCAGCTCGGCTGTCAATTGATTTATTTATGATGTAAGTAATATCCTTCGATCCATACCTTCAAACCACGAACAACAGCACGCGGTGTCACCGGTAACCCTGATGGTCCCATCCTGCTTCATTGGATTAGAATATAATCAAGCTCAATTGTGGGCTGGGATGGCTGTGGGGCCGGAGTAATGAATGCTCTGTGGGAACTCAATATCTGTGGCGTGTGAGCAGAGATCTGTGCCCGGCGGAGACGCCACAGGAGCAGGATGCTGAGATGACTCTCTTCCGCTTCTGCCCACTCATGCAGACCACCCCGAGGTAGCAAAAACACTCGCCGAAACCAGAAACACCTTTCACCTTCAAGCCACTGTTCCTTGACTCGAGATTCTCGCTTTCTAAGTTCAGACTTTGATATTTTCCATACAGCATCATTTTCTTTGCTTCATTTCCCATGCATTTCATATTCTCAAATCATACATTTCCAGATACACTTGGAACTGAAATAAAATCGCACATTTGCTGTCAGGTCAGGGTTATTTTAGTATCATTGGTATCATGAGATAGCGTTATAGTTTTTGTTAACATTTTGAATGTTTTCCTTTATATATATATATATATATATATATATATATATATATATTGTATAGGTTTCCTTCAAAAAGTAGAAAAACTGTGGCACTTTGAAACATCCCTCTGTTTGTTATAATGGTCAAAAATGATGTTTTAGGATGGGGGTGTGTCTATTGTTTTATGACGACCAATGGTACAGAGGCACATTGTTCAGGAAACCCGTTTGAAAAAGTAGTATATTGCAGTTCCTTCTGTCACTAGACATACAGCTTCACTTTTAACATAACACTGAGAAACTGTGCATGTGTGACCTACAGACACACTGTGGGGAACTACCTGAAAGACTTGATGGTTTAGTCAGCTCCGAGGCGTTCCAGGTGTCTGTGCGCACGTGAGACACTCCACGTCTGGCAGCACAGAAATTTGTTCAAATGGATGGATGGTGGGTTGAGATGCATGAAAAGATCCACAGTATACTGCTGTGGGGATCTAATCCCTCAGCCATCCATCTCGTCTCAATCCTTTCACTGCCAGAGCAATTACTCAGTCAGCCCAAGAACATGCAATAACCGTATCTGTGGAACATGACGACTGTACTTGACTTCTGACTTATAATGACTTGAGGAAAACGGTGACACGCTAAAATGCTCATTTTGAAACAAGTTTCTGCAACACACCACTCTTGTGTTATAAATGGCCAGATGTGATAATGGCAGGATTATTGCAGCAGAAACTGTGTGGACTTCCGTCTGCAGGTTGGTATACACCAAGAGTGTGTATTGAAGTGATTCAGATGTGCCACACATTCACTCACAGATCCCCCCAAAAATCTATCCGTATCTGGCAGTACTGAAAATTCAACAGTTTCTTCCTATTTTCAGATTTAGATACTTTAGATACCGACTAAAGTGCCTTGAAATGCGCTTATTGTAGTGATTTGCCCTGAGTTACCGTTTGTAATTAAGTTACATATTATTATTATAATGTAAAAAAAAAAAGGTAACAATTTATTTATTGATTTATTGATTGATTGATTGATTATTTATATTTTGGGGGGATATATTCAGATACTCAAAACCAATAGAAATGCTGCTATAATAAATATTGCAAAAGCTAAAAGTAAAACTTAACCTTAAAACTTAACTTAACTTCAATTTAAAAGGTTCAGTAGCTGCCTTCATTTTTTTTTAAACTATAATCATGTTACAAAACAATTACACTGGCTTAATTATTATTAGTATCTGGAAAAAATCCACCCAATCGTATTCATATATATATATATGTATATATATATATATATATATATATATATATATATATATATATATATATATATATAGGGAATTAGGCCTTATAAAAGATTATTATAAATTATTCAAATTACGATATTACAGTTTTCTTACATATTTACTACCACCAAAAATCAGTCCAGGCCTGAAGTGTGACTGACGCCAGGATTGGGTTTAACTGAGTGGGGTGAGAATCGCTGCCTCGTGAGGTTTCCTCTGAGGGAAGCGTTCTAAAAGATTACCCTCTTCTTTTTCCCACCAATATTTCTGTGGAAGTGTTTCCCAGCACATAAGCGAGTTAGCACATAGAATTTATTCCTGTGAGGTTCTGACATGGGCTTTTCAGCGCTCTCGGTCGCCTCTCAAGGGTTTTTTCCCATCTCACTCACCCACGTTATAAACTGCATTAGCAATGAAATTAAAACGATTCGGCCAGGTCAGCGATGCTTCCGGTCCAGATGAAGACACCAGCAGTCAGTAAAAGCTTTCCTATTGGTCGAGCTGTAAATGGATTCATTCAGAGCGAAATCCACTGGGAGTGACCGCCATGTTTTTAAAGCAAATACCAGCTTGTTGGAGTGCAGGAAATCTGTGTCCAAACTCTGAACCTGCTGCACATGAATGTGTCAGTGTACAGTGGAGGATGGAGGAAAGGGAGGAGAGAAGCTGAGGAATTCAGTGAATGCTTCAATTTATCTGCAGGCCCTTTATCATTTAGATTTTTTCCAAGTGTGTGTTATTATTCACTATTCATAACCCTGAATTATGGAAAAGTCGAAGGACTGCCCACCATTACTAGATATATATATATATATATATATATATATAAGATTGACAGGACAGTAACCCTTTCATGGCCCACTATAACCTACTAAAGACAGCCACTGCTTTCCTCCATAGGATTTTATGGAAGTTTTGGGTTTTGCTTGTATATACTTAATGCTCTTAATGAACACAAATTAGTTTTAAACCTGATACAGTCAGAAGAACACGTCAGTATTTGGATAAACATGCAGAACTGTAGCTTGTGCTTGATTGTGCAGATGAAATGAATCTGCTAGATGTGTTTTTCAGTCCGTGAGTTTGAACACTGGATTATGACTATTGTTGAATGTTTGCTCTCTAAAGTTCAACTTGGAGTCAAGGTACAAGCCATTTCACTCTCAAACCTGTTCGCAAACATTCATCTCGGTCAGATGTCGCCGCCTCGTTCACGTGTAAACCCTGTCTTTACTGAATCGCTCCGTGCATTTTGTTGTTGTTAGTGCTGCACTTTTAGTACGCATAGTAACATATTAAAGCATTTCTATACTTTATGATGTTTACATGCTGAGACATTAAAATGATGAATAACGCACTTGAATGTTATATTTAAATTTTTAGAATTTAATATAGGAGGGTCAAGGGAACATTTAGATGACCTTTAGCCTATTAACTTTAGTTTTGGTTGTAGTGAACACACAGAGCAGCACTTGTGAGATGCTGTAGGGAGTGACAGAGGAGCAAATAAAGGAGTGACACAGCAAAAGGATGGAGAAAAAGGTGTGATTCAACTGCCAATCATATCTTTGGAAGACTCGGGCTCCGCCCAATTCTCAAGGCATGAGTCATCAAATGTTAAACCTTACACAAACACACACACACACACACACACACACACACACACACACACACACACACACACACAGACACACACACTTTATGCTTCCTATCTGAAACCAGTGTTTTATAAATGAGCCATGAAGGGACTACATTTTTTTTTTCAGATGCAAAAAGGTCACGGTCTGTTCAAGGAAGGCAATAATCCTATTAGTAATTTACAAATCATCCACTTGAAATTATAAGCTTCTATCTGACATTTTTGTAAAAATTTAGTTATTCACATATTCTTTTTCTGTGTCAACCTATTTACATTATGCGATATATTCTTTTTAATGTTGTGTACATTTTGGGACTTTTTATTAAAAAAAAAAAAAAGGGTTCTATCTACACAGTTAAATGGAATGCAAAAACTATGAAGCTCAATATCTCAAAACTACAGACAGAACATTATAATTCCAAGGGAATTGAATGTATACAATGATGACAGACTAACAAGCCTCGACCTGCTACCATTTTCCAACACATGAAACTTATCGTTTTTAAGGAAAATCATTTATTGATGTAAGTAATGACTTGCATTAGTGGCACTCTCTCTCTGTGTGCGTGTGTGTATACAGTATGTGTGTGTGCGTGTATACTGTATATATAATATATAATGAAAATATTATTATTATGTTTTATGCCAGTATTTAAGAAAGTTCTTTCAACTTTCTTACAATCTCCAGAGAGTTACTCTTCTGGAAAACTTTTTAATAGAACAAGAGTACTCCAGTAATTTTATATAAATTAACTTTTTAACATCTTTAAATAGTTTTATATAAAAATCATCCCATACAAATCATGACTAAATTATGTAATGTGAATATACATTATACATGCATTTATATGTTTAATAAATAAAATACACACATACACCCTGTAATTTGTATGCATTATACATAATTCTTAACCATGTATTCTATAAATGCGTGATTATTAAGTAAGAAGTGCCTTATGTATAATTAGGAATATATCTCTCCTATTTGTGTATGTGTGTCTTTAAGGTCTCTTTGCTCTTTAATAAATACAGATGATTTCTAGCTCTAGTCACTAATGAATTCTCCACTCCAAATGGAAGTTTTCCAGTTAGTTGCTCCTTTCCTGTAAATTCATCACTTACAACATGCATATTCCCAATTGGTCATCCGTGGACGTTACAGCCAATCAGAGAGGGGCTGTAGAAAGAGTAGCATTTTGAAGCAGCTGCAGTTCCTCATAGTGACCAGTGGGCTGCGCTGCAGCAAGCAAGACCACAATGGGCCTCTGCTTATTTTGTCTTTAACCATTTCAGCGCTGTATGGTTAAGAATCATAAATCAGCCGCATTTTAAAAGTCATATTGTAATGTCTATTAATTTAATGGCATGGTATCTGAACGAGAAGGTTATTTGGTCTGATTTCTCTGAATCACTCTCTTGTGTTGCATTATTTTGGCTGTTTTAGATCTTAATAGATCTTATAATTCGTCTGATGTTTTAAATGCTTCAAGTGGCACTACTGTGGTTAAAGCAAGGCATGTCTGTGATTGTGAGTGATATAGCTGGGTCTGAAGCAGACGTAATTCACTGACTTTCTGTCATTGTCTTCAAGGACACACAGAGACCATTTGACATGTCTTATTAGGATCTTATGGGATGACAGTCAATAGGATATCAGGGAGCACCACTTGACCACAGGGGTGCCAGAGCGAGTGTGGCTCAGAGAAAACCAGCTCAGGGTAAGCTTGTGCTAATCTCTGGACTTAATACCCCACTGTTAGCACGACTTATCTCAAGTATGTTGCTGATAATACTGAAGCCACTGAGACTAATTACAGGCCGTGTATAACAGAACATCTCACTCCGTCTTAACATCACATCAATTATAACTGATGGTGCGCCCGTGTCACCTCTGGGATCCAGTCGTATACATTTCTGCTCTGAAGATGAGTGGCTTTGACTCATACAGTACAAGATCTGTAATTGAATGCAATTAAAGATGAGCATGCCTTAAAGCATTTGTGGAGATACTAACAAAGCAGTTTATGGATGCTACGGTCTTACCACCTGAGGTGTTGTGAATACAGATCATTACTTTTGGACTCTTGTTGCTCAACCCTTGTTGTATTTTTATCCCTTGAATTCTCATACAGTTGCATAGTGTCAGAGTAAATCAGTATTTTATCAGTTCAGCTCTCCAATCATGATATACCACAACTTTCCTGTGGCTCTAAGTTTCTTTTAATGACAGGGGTTGTGAGCTGAAGTAGACAGACGTAATGGTTCTCATTAATAACCATCCTCTTGCTTAAAACCCTTTTAATCTCTGGAAGGGCAGCGAGCCAGAGACGCGAGAGGTACCAGGAATTGTAATGGTGCCATAACCACCGCTAATACCTTTAACAGCAGCCTGGCAGAGGTGAGATTCATTGTGCACGTGTTTGTTTTCGAAGTAGAAGTGTGCCGTTTTTATCGTTTTCCCTCAGTTTCAAGAAACTTATTACTGAACCATTTTGCTTGAATATTAGTAGTATTAGTATTGTTATATTGTTACTTAATGATAGCATATAAATGCATATTAATACAGCTGTCCAGTGTAATAGTCGCACATGCCAAGCTGTTTAATCTGAAGCGTTTGTGAGATGCGTCACCAGATGCCATGTGCTTTCTGTTGGCATCTGGATAACTAGCATGGAGTGCAGTGAAATTTGATTGGCTGCTATTGACAAAATGAACTGTTTACTGAGAGTATTTAATCCCACTTCCTGATAAGATGCACGCTGTCCATGGCTTATCTATGCTTCTGTCATTTACACTTGTTATCAAAAGTATTTGACCTTTATTAAAATAACAGCAATGTTAGAATCAATGTAATAATGCATGGGACACTATTCAAGTCCATCCTTTGGCAAGGTTCATGTATATTTTTTTATTTATTTTTTACTTTAAACTTTGACTTTCGTTCTTCACTCTCTCTCTCTCTAAAAAAATATAAATAAAAAATCACCTGAAGCAACTTTTTTTAGTAAAAAAAAAAAACAACAACACTTTGACCACATCAGTTGTGGATTGATTGGCGAGCAGAGCGGTCATTGATAGCCTTTTGAGTGTTTGCCTTTCTTACCCTTAGCAAATGCAAACCGATGGCGAGGCTCGTCTTCCCCTCTTTTTTTTTTCTTTTTCAAACAAGCTTTTAAAGCAAACAGCTCAGACGATATCATCAGTATTTTCAAGCTATTATTCAACTGTTATCTTGCTCTTGATTAGTTGAGAAATGAGTTATGTCCTCACTGCATAAACAACTGTCCGGGAGTTCCCAAAGTCATCCCTCATCCCAAGGGAAGGAGGAGTTCTGCAGCACAGGGGCCCCAGGGCCTGGGGATTTGTACAAACAAAACAGGGGGCCATGGAGGCGTGCATTCAAGTTTACCAAAACTTATGCTAAAATTCAAATGAAAACTAAATTATATATAAAAAAACAAGCTAATTCAGAATATGAATAAATAATATATTGTATATAAAAATGCTAAAATAACGATAGTACTGTTATTTCTTTGTATTTAAGAAAGTCTCAAATCTTCAAATCGAGAAAAAAAAAAGAGTGACTGGCTTCTTTAATAAACTTTAGTTGCAAGGCACAGTAATGATAACTGCTGATCTGAAATGTGAGGAGGTCCTGGTATTCTCTCGCAGACTGCGCTGACACTAAAAAATCCAAGTGAAGTGATTTAGTATCGTCTGCCTATAAAATCTACTACTGACAGTTATGAGTCCAATGAAAGTAAAAGGTGTCCTGGAGCAGTGCGGCGCAGTAAGTCAATGTTTTGACTTGGAGAGCATTCAGAAAGCTTTGAATGCAGCGCTTAAGGTCTTCCCACCACATTGGGATTCATTTAGAAATTATTAGAAACAGTTATCAAGCATTCAGTCAACTGAAAATGAACATATTATTAATCTCTTGGCTTTCTCACCATATAGGGATGCTTTAAAAAAAAATAATTATAACCATTTTAATGAGTTTCATACTGACATACTGAATGTCAGAAAAGCAGTTACACTGACCCCACATCTGACCCCAGTCAAAATGAACTTGAGATCCTGAGTCTGCTGTGTGACCTGCGGGGGCAGTGTGGGACAGCCAGAGCGCTCCTAACGGGACAGAGGGAGAGGTTACTGCTTGCAACTGAGCTCCAGTCAGATTCCCATCCTCCTTTTCAGATCCTTGATGCTGTGGGACCCGAGACGAGGCTGTTCTGAGACCTGTACTCTGTGAGACTCAGCAGTTTTTTGCAACATGCATTGAGTAGTGAAAACATATTTAGTTCAAGATTATTTTGTATTAATCTGTTTTGTGGTCACACTTTAGAATAAGGTCCCATTGGTAACCAACTTTGAATAATATTGCAAAATATTTTGATTTGATTTGGGGTGGGGTTCATTTTTGTTTTTTTGTTTTTTGGTGAGCTATCCCTTTAACATTAATTAATGCATGGACATGAATACAATACATTTGTTACAACATTTTTTTCATCTTTGTTAGCTTTAGTTCATCATTAGTTCATTTTAGTCCAGGTCCATTAAATAATATTAACAGATTCAAAACTAAAAATAAATGCTTTAGAAGTATTTTTCATTGTTGGGTGATGTTATCTCAAATCCATCAAATAATATATATATATATATATATATCTATAGATTAAGTTTAATAAATGCTTCAGGAGGATTTTTGTAGCTACAATGACAACAAATGGACCCTTATTGTGAAGTTCATGTCCCAGGGTTATAATCTGAAAGCAGTCTTTTATCAAATTATATAACAGTAGGCTGTATTCTGTTATCATTTATACTAACAGTTACTTGGTTTCACTATAAAACTCAAGGGGGAGAAATGCAGAGTGTGAGTGTTATATTTAGCCATGGACAGGAATGCAGACATATCCCACGTTATCAGAACATATTTGTCGTTTTCTCCCACTTTTGTTTCTTCCACGGTGGCAGATTATTCCTCCGGCGGTTAAATCCCCGTCACTACGCCGTTAGCGGATGAAACGCGACTTCTATGTGTAAAGCTCTGATGCTGATGATTAACGATGTGGCTAACGTCGATTCTAAGCGGGATGCTCGCATCCTCCCCCGGGCCTGATCTCACTGAAAGGTATCCGGAAAAAAAAGACCCTCTAATGAAAACATCAAGCCCTTTCCACATTTCAGCAAGTAATGCTCATGTAGTCACCCGGAGGGATGTTGCGGGTTTGGAAACAGGAGACAAAATGAAGGAAAAGAATAAAGAAAGGCAGTGAAAGGGAAAACCCCAGAGAAACGGCTCCGAGCTTTGGGCCAACATTGGGTGGTCCAGCAGAATATGTCCTTGGGGTTCTCTATTAGCGGATACTGTGACATCTTTTTTTCTTCTTCTTCTTCTTTTTTTTTGTCAAAAGTGGCCGTGGAAGCGAATAAACGCTGCTGTCGACATCACTCAGTCAGATGTGAGAAGGCCTCCCCTCCTCATTCCTCTACAGCCTGCTCCAGAGCGATGTGAACCATTACAAATGTATCCTGTCGTAGTGTTAGATAAACCATCTTTCAGCAATATGTTATCTGCTTTGACCACATTCTGTCTGTTTGGAAAATAACAGCATTATATCAAGACACTGAAGGAAATATCTTTGTTTGTTTGATGGGTGTGCAGTGTTGCTTTCCATGTCATCCCTGATAAATCTCAGATTTCTTCTCGTTTTCCTGAGGCCGACCGCCCACTAGGGGCAGAAGACTCTGCCAAACTAGTGTTGTGTGCTGGTGCTTATGAACCTCCTGCTTTACTGCTAACCTGGAGTAGGAAACTGCAGTAAAACCTTGAGCTTTTGCATTGCTATTAAGAGAATATTCCAGATTAAATTCAAGCTAGGCTCAATCAGCAGCATTGTGACAAAGTGTTGAATGCCACATCAGTTACTTTGACTTGTCCATCATTGTCTTGAAATACAGCAAAAATATGTGCCAGAGTAAGGAATCTAGGTTGATGCAAAAATAAAATCTATGCAGATCTAGTATTTTAATTTACTCTACTGTTTAAAGGAGTCTAAGATTTTTAAATGTTGTTGAAGATGCTTCTTATGCTTAGGTTAAATAGTTAAAAATGGTAATGCTTTTGATCAATTAAATGCATTCTTGCTGAATAAAAGTATTAATTTCTAATAAATATTATTATTAAAAAAAAGTTTTACTGCCTTCAAACCTCTGAACATATACAGATTAACATTAGTTCATGTACTATATAAGTGACTAACTTAAATTAACTAACACTTTAATGTAAACAAATTGAAGCTTATTGCAACCTGCTTCTCTTATCAGTCCATCATGTCCAAGTGTGAGGTAACCTTTTATATAAGCAGTTAATTTTCTTTCAATAGTGTCTTTAAATGTCAGCTACCATGCACTTCCACGACGCTCTCATTGTGTAGCTTGACTGGCAGGTTTTAAAAGCGGCTCTAGAAAATAAACAGTAACAAAGCATTGATCTGTCGTTTCTTGCCAGATCATGCTGTCATCGTGATGTTTATGCACAAGCTCCCTGCGTTACCACCGCTCTGCAAGTCGGCCGGTTGTGGAGGTAACAAGCTTTTGAGTGGCACTGGGGTAGTTAATCCAACCAAACCTGCCGTGCAATAATCATCTTGGATTTATCCCGCTCGTTTTTCTAAGGCTCTGTGGTTTGGCGCGAATCCGTCAGCGAGGTCAACAGGCACTTGTACCCTGTCATTATTTGGTGGTTGAAAGACATACAGTGAAAGAAAAGACTGATTGAATAAAAAAAAAAAACACACACTGAGGAATGAAACGCCCTGGATAAATAAAGGGATCGAGTTTGGAGGAGAGTCAACATCAACCTGTAGGTGTGAGAGGGGGAGAACAAAGCTTGCCAAAGACCTGTTTGCATGGAGACTCGCTGGGGCAAGCCGCCGAGTGAGAATCCGTGCCTGCCTTTCACTCAGCAAGACAAGTGACAAGCTCACACCTGTTTATCCCTTTCTTTTTTGGTCTGCTTTAGTGTGAGGTTAAGACATAATGTGTTAAATAGTTTCAATTCTAGTCATTATTAGTATCAGCGATGGCTTTTGAATGTAGCCCGATCACTTCAGGGTGGATCTGATTGGCTGCATCTGTCCCAAACAACTGTAATACACAAGCAAGCATCACATTAAGGACCTTAATCAGCAGTTTGTTAGTGAGTCCACACCCCTTGAGAACACAGAGTGTTTGAGCCCTCGAGGTACATTTATGTGAATGCTGACTGACACTGTTACTGTAACTGGGAGACACTTTCTTAGGGAAGCTACGAGGAATAATGTTTGTGATGGTGATTATCTCTCCAGGTAACCATGGAAGAGGCTGTCAGGACACTTTTGAAGAAAAACAGAAATCTATGCCGATGTATATAGTACAGGAGTGTAGGAGCGATATGAAAAGTGTTATAAATTTCATTAGGTTCACTGTCATAATTGACACGTTTTCAGATGCCTAGTTGCCATGGATACATTCTTGTGAGATAACCTTTAAAACTTCACAGCTAAACTTTACAGAGTCATCAATCAGTCGCTGCTGCATTTTTGTCACGCTTGTTTAAAAATCAGGGCCAAAACTTTGTGGTGACCGCTAGGGCTGCACGATTTTGGGGGAAACCTCTAATTGTAGGATTTTTCTTTGCTTGATTGTGGAGCTGCACGGTTTGGACTGAAGGTTGGAATTGTATATTAAAATGAAAATAATAATAAAGTAATAATAGTTATGATTGGTAAAAAAAAATAACATATTCATAAAAAAATACATTACAACTGTAAAATTACAATATTAAAAGGCTATTTGTGTATTTTTCAATTTCTTCATTTTCAAACATTGAACCATCAAACTTTTGTTTTTTAAGGAACACCACAGGGAGCTCTTCCAGCTTCTCTCTTGTTAATAAGTGCTTCTCATTAAAAGTTTAAGATGTTTGGCATGTGTTGCATACCTTAAAAGGGGATATGAAGTGATTTCATTTTTTCCTTTCTCTTTTGAGTTTTATAAGCTCTTGGTGCATAAAGCAGATCTTTAAAGTTACAAAGACTAAAGTCTCAAAACCAAAGAGATATTCTTTATCAAAGTTAAGACTCTGTACTCTCCCTAAAACGCCTCATTCAAACACGCCCCCACATGTTTACATCACTATGTGGAAATATTTGTGTAATGCCGCCAAGATATTCACCCAAAGAAAGAAGGTGTGGTTTCAGTAACCGAAGTTAGTGTTGAAGCAGCCATGTCTGTGTGTATGAAAGCAGAGGCACTTTGGCCTTCAGAAAGTAGATGCATTTAGGAATCGTTAAGATTACTTACAACAGAACAGCAGCACATTTCATGGACGACCGTTTCGTGAACCTTCTATTCCTTCTCTCTCTGTTTCTTTATCCTTCTTTATGCCTTCACACACACACAAACACTTATACACACATCTCAGGTGACCTAGTTACCATGTCATCTCAGAGGAGACTTACTGCAAATAACAGAGGAGCGAGAAATCTGACGCATAGATGGCATGCCACTGGCGAATATGTATCTTTAACTCCCTTAAAACTTGACCCATTTGAACCAATTGCATCCAATTGACCTTTTAGCTCCCCAAACCACTGCCAATCAAGAGCCGCTCATCTCTATAAAACATCTCATCTATTGAATTCAGTTCATCAGTTTATCTTGTGGAGCACAGGAAACTTCCCCACAACATCCTGCTACTAACAGCTCTTTGGAAAGGGTCATTCTCAGCATCTCATGCTCTTCCCTCAAGAGTTGAGCTTATCCCAGATGGTTCTATATTTGGTCTTCTACTATTCCCCACTGGTTGTGTCAGTATTTGCTTATCTAGGCCTTTGTCGTATAAAAGAGGCTCTTAAAGGCATAGTTCACCCCAAAATGAAATTTACTCCATGATTTACTCCCCCCTCAAGCCATGTAGTGTATACATGTGTATGATTTAGGTATATGTGACTTTCTTCTTTCAGACGAATAGAGTTGGAGTTATATTTAAAAATGTCCTGGCTGTTCCAAGCTTTACAATGGCTGTGAATGGTGGTCCTGATTTTGAAGAAAAATAAAGTGCATAAATCCAACATAAAAAGTGCTCCACCCAGTGGGATTAATAAAGGCCTTCTGAAATGAACTGATGCTTTTGTGTAAGAAAAATATGTATATTCAAAACTTCACAAACTGTAATCTCGAGCTTTGGCTAGCGGTTTTACATGCATTCACTGGAGAGTGGCATTCCAGCGGATGACATAGGCGTCAGAGAGCTGTCCTCTGCGCTTCTGTGCCCGTCAATTTTCACCGGAGCTTACGCTGCGCCTACGTCCTACATCATTTGCTGAAATGCCACTCTCTAGTGAAGGGATAAACAACAGTTAGCCAAAGCTAGAGATTACAGTTTGTGAGGTTTTAAATATGGATATTTTTCTTACACAAACACATCATGTGGAGCACTTTTGATCATGGATTTATGCACTTTTTTGGGCTTCAAAATCTTGACCATCATTCACTGCCATTGTACAGCTTGGAGGAGCCAGGAAGTTTTTTTTTACTATAACTCTGATTGAAATTGTCTGAAAGAAGAAAGTCATATACATCTAGTATGGCTTGAGGGTGAGTAAATCTTAGTAATTTTCATTTTGGGGTGAACTATCCCTTTAACAAAACTTTGCATACTGAAACTGTTCAGGGATAATCCACCCAAAAACTGTTTCTGTCGTCTTTTACACACCCTTATGTTGTTCAAAACCTGTGTGACCTTCTTTCATTTGCTGAACACAAGAGAAGTTATTTTGAAGAAGACTGCTAACCAAACAGTTTCGGTAGCCATTGACTTCCATTTGGATGTAAAACACTCTTTTTTAAAAGAAATCTTCTTTTATACAGAATAAAGAAGGTCATACAGGTTTAGAATGATATTAGGGTGTGTAAATGATGACATAATTTTCATTTTTTTGGTAAACCATGCCCTTAATATGAACATGAAATGCAAATTGACCCATTTACTTTCCTTAGTGCACTTTTCTGGTCTTACTGTGCATGATTTGTTGGTGCATGTTACTGCAAATAAAATAATAATAATAACTGAAAAACAAAAATGTTTTTCTTTTCAATTTTTAACCAGAATGTGATATAATGGCTTTTCGGCTGATGTCACATTTGTACAGTATCAAGCATTGCTATAAGTGCTGTCTTTAGCCTTAGCTCTGTGGTTGTATCTTTTGCTAGATAATAAACTTACAACATAAATGCACTTTCTTGTTTGATCACTTTGGTAAAAGGGCATTTGCAAGAAAAACTAACGTAAATATAATGAAAGGGTATGAAATTAAATGCTTTATTTTGAATTGAAACATCAACAGAGCATCTATAGGCCGAAATGATTATGCAAAATAACCCAAATATTTCAGCCAGTATTACTTCCTAATTCAGTGCAGAAGGCCAGATTTACTGTGTTTTGAGACCAAATCACTGTGAGGCATAATGTATGCAGAAATCCCAGAATGTGCAAATGGGAGCCATGTAATTTACCACATATAGATAGCATCAGTCAGAGTTTGCGATCAGTCATGGGTCTGATGGCGAGGATTAGCTTTAAGAAGCCAAATGTAATGACTTCTCGACAATGATGGATGGTGTGTCTACATATATGATGCAGGAGATGATGTTCCCTTATATTCAAAACGCAGGTATGAGGTGAGGTTGTGTGTTCTTTTTGTGTGTAACTACATAATTGGAGCAGGAAATGGGTGATTTTAAGCATAGTGAATATTTATTTCTGGTCATTTCATTTGATCTGTGTTTGTTACCAGTTGTTGCTTAGACTAGTCTTAAAGGGTTTGTTCACCCAAAAATGAAAGTTAGCCTGTATTCCACTCACCCTCGAGCCATCCTGGGTGTATATGAATTTCTTCTTTCAAGCGAATCCAATCAGAGTTATACTGTATTAAAAATTGTCCTGGCTCTTCTAAGCTTTAGCATTGCAGTGGGCGGGTGTTTCTATGTAACAGTCCAAAACACTTTAAAGGGGGGGTGAAATGCTCGTTT
Source organism: Carassius auratus (assembly GCF_003368295.1). NCBI lineage: Eukaryota > Metazoa > Chordata > Actinopteri > Cypriniformes > Cyprinidae > Carassius > Carassius auratus. The sequence goes on along the minus strand of NC_039270.1, from coordinate 9,411,069 downwards.
TCACTCAATATCCTGTTAATCTTGAGTACCTATAGAGTAGTACTGCATCCTTCATAACTCCAAAAATTATTTAGTTTTATTATATTCATAAGAGAAAGATAGTCTGTACCGATTTTTCCCGGAAAAACACGAGCGCCTGGAGGCGTGACATGTGGGCGGAGCTAAAGAATCAAGAGCGCCAGTAGGCTTTTGAGTTGAGAGCGTTTGGAAGCTGTGACAGCTGTGAAGGCTGAAACTGAACGAGAGCAGCAGCAGCAACGACTCGCTCCGAGCGGTGCTCGAACCCGGGTTTCCGATGGGAGGGGACGCACTAACAAGGAGGCAGAGATATTTTAAGCAGTTTTACTCACCGCCTGTGGTTCCAACACACAATCGTGACCCTTTTTCGTTGGGATTGCATCATCCTTAAGAAATAAACGATACGCAAATCCGTCGTCAAACTGGGTGTTTTATTTGTAAAACAAGCATTTTAGAAATGCAGGGAACAAACACAAACACTTACACAACTCCGTTGATGCTCTGTAAAAATAAACTCCATCCACTGGTCCCTTAATGCTGTTTTTTTTTTGGTAATCTGTGCAGGTTTGTCTTGCCCTGGCAACCAAAAACACACTTCTTTTGTGACATTTCGCGACGCTCTCGCTCTGATCAGTGAATGTCTGTGCACAGCCTCTCAGTGTTCTGCTATACGGGAGCACGCGCTCTTCCGGCAGAAGTGTCCTAGAACCCATATAAGGAAATTCCGCTCCATCTAACATCACACAGAGCCATACTCGAAAAAAACTTTCCAAAACTTGTGACAAACCGGAAGGAGTATTTTTGGAACAGAAATATTACTTCAAACGTACAACTTAATTTTTGAAACTTTGTCCATGTTTAGCATGGGAATCCAACTCTTTAACAGTGTAAAAAAGCATTTTACCCCCCCTTTAAATAAAGTGTGCACATCCATAATAAAACTTGCCTCAGACAGCTCCGGGACATGCATAAAGGCCTCCAGCAAATTCATTCATTTTTGAAAAGAAAAATATACATATTTCAAATGTAACAAACGCTTTTCTCTCACTTCTGCTGACTGTCGTATGCGTACGCGTTCCGGCGGATGATGTATGAGTTGCATGCACACCTCTGAGATATGCTAGTCTCACGAGTTTAAGGAAGCAAAGTTTTCTTACTTTTGCAAAGGAAATCCAGTCTCCTCTTCACTTATATCGATATTCTCTGTCATTGTTCTTCACAGATACTCATTTTGTGCTTCTTATTCATGACTGCCGTTTTGTTTTGTTCTCTCTGCTATTTATTAAGTTTGAATTATGTATTTGCTGACAAAAATGTATGGATTTGCTACAGTATGCCTTCATCCCCCCCGGAGTGGTGTGAGGCATGTTTTATTATGGATGCGTGCGCTTTATTTGACATGTTTTGGACTGTCAAACAGAAAAACCTCTACTATGATAGAGCTTAGAAGAGGCAGGACAATTTTTATTATAACTCCTGTTGGATTCATCTGAAAGAAGAAAATCATACACATCTAGGATGAGGGTGAGTAAAACACAGGCTAATTTGAATTTTTTTGGTGAACTAACCCTAGTCTAAGCAGCAACTGGAACCAGATCAGACCGGGTCATGACTCCAACAAACACAGATCAAATTAAATAAATAAATAAAAACCATAAATAATAATAAAAAAAAAGTGCTACAGAAAGTAAGACTGATTACTACTTGGTTAACTACTAGTTGGTCAAACTTATATGTTTATGCGACTGGCCCCGGTCTTGGATAACATGCGAGAAATAGACTTTACTATAAGGTTACATTTTTACAGCATATTGGTCTAGTTTAGTGTGCATGTCTGAATGCATTATTGTTCATTCATGTTTGTTCATAATACATTAATCTTAATTTTTTTTTTTAAAAACATGCAAATTCATCAATTTATTTTGGAGACATTTCAGTTCAAAATACAGCATTTAAAAGTTTACACTTTATTATACATTTTACACTGTAACAAATTGTGGTTGCACTTTATTTTAAGGACGTGTACTAACATGTACTTATAGTGTACTTACAGTGTATTTATCTAAGAAAGTTCTGGTAACACAAGGTAACTACATGGGTTAGGGTTATGTTTAGGGGTAGTTTTAGGGTTAGTACCTAGTTATTACATAGTTATTGTAATTACTATAATAAGTACATAGTATGTACATGAGGAACAGGACTGTAAAATAAAGTGCTATCCAAATTTGTTTAAAAATGGTTCTTCTGTTGGTTTATTAGTTAGTATTATTCTTTTGCAAGAGTGGGAACATTCTAAAAGTTTCAGTAACATTCTGGAATATTCTGTAATCTAGTGTTTTCAAAAATGTACACTTATGAAGTTTTGGATGACTCCCTTTTGGTAACTGATTATGTTACACTGTTATGTTAAACTGTCTAGCTCAGTATTATGCATGTACAATGTAATTGTTATGCATGAGTAATAACAGATTAGCTTGCATAAATTGTCATCAGATTAATGCTTTTCGTCAGCACTGTTAATGATACACAACAATTAATGTTATTTTCATATGCAGCATGTCAAACTTCATAAAGAAACAAGCGATACATAAAGCGATAAAATAATTCTATAACAATTTGTTTTATTTGTAATAAAAATATAAAAATGTTTAAACTCTGTTTTTATTTGCTAATTGACACATTGTACTGTTGTTTTTTGTGCTAATGACAAACATTATTTGACCCTTTGTATGTTTATTTATTTCAATTAGTTTAAATAATGAATTAATATTATTATTATTTTTTTTTAAGAAGAGGTACATAAGCTGTCACTGGGGTAGTTCCCTTTCAAAAAGTATACAATTTTGTATCTTATTAAACCCGTAAAGGCTGCATATTAGTACCTTAAGATAAGTACTACCTAAATTGTACACTTTAGTAAATCAATGTTACAAAAATGAGTACCATTCCAGTGACAGCTTTTCTGAGAGTGCACTATAATTTAGTTTTGTCATGGGGTTGGTTCACCACTTGATCCTAAAGTGTGTTCTGTAGAAAATCCAGTTTAGTTTCTCTGTATAAGTTATCCCACTGTACAGCACAGATTCCCAGCACAGAGACTGATTTTGAAGTGGGGGATGGGAGGCCTTTTGCAGATGCTGTTGGATATCTTGTCCATTAGGGGGCAGTGCAGCGTGTTGGGTTTCTTTTAGCTGCAAGACCAGATTAACAACCCCCATGAAAACACCACAATGTCATGACTCTTGATGGAAAGAGTGACCCAGTTGCTCTCACACACATATAAGCGAAAGCGTGTGTGCGAAAGAGAGCCCACATACTCTCTAAAGACTAAAGACCATCTATTGCTTTCCACTGCCGCTATCAGAAACAGATTCTCCAACTGCGAGGCTGTAAATACAAAACCCTGCTATTAATCTTTCCTTCAAAAGCGTCGTGGTACAAAACGATCCTCTCCCTTGAAAACTCTCACATCTGTGCGTAGTACACCAACTCCAGCCTCCGTGCATCTCAACAACAGAAAGGTATAAATTAGCATGATTAATTAATGAGATAAAGCTATTTCTCAGACGTAATTTGGCATACAATGTAATATCACGTAGCTCTGCTCGGTAATAATACATCATAATAATTCACAACTCCTGCACCATGGCGAGGGCCGCGGCAGGAAGTAGTGTGATTTAGCGTGGCGTCATCAGTCAAGCCGCTGCTGTGAGGTTCATATTTTTTTCTCCTAGTCAGGCCGCGGGGTGGAGAGAGGAAGGAAGCCCCTCTTTCCCTTGTGTGCTTTATGGTACTTTTTAAACAGAGCTTTTTAGCTTAGCTTTATGGGCTGGCTAGTCTGGAGTGCGTCCCTGAGGGGAAACTAACTGGGCATCCGGCGTATAGGCAATCTTTTATGCTGTTGTAGTTACATGCAGCGGCTGAGATTTGGAACACACACACACACACTCGTACCTTTATGGAGTTTCCCTGTTTACACATGGAAGGAACCTCAGTGTTGACATGAAATATGGCTGCCCGTTTTTGGTTTGAATATGAGGTAAATGTCACTTTTAAAAGTCTCAAGTATGTGTGAAGTTGACGTTCTCTGTCGGGGAGCTCCATTCAGTCAGACGTTCTCGAGGAGGAGGTGAGAGTAGGTTTGGCATGGGAGGTTCAAATGCCTCCTTATGAACACTGCTTAGACTTAGTTTTAAAAAAGCAATTGTGTCCATGATGGCAGACCTGAAGAAGACCTGATTATGGAGTTTGTTGTAAGAGATGGTGCTGGTCGGATAAATGAGATGACAAAAACAGATATCTCTGATTGTTGTTTGAAATAAGCATGAATAAAGAGAGTTTGACCGTGGCACTCTATAATAGTATGGGGCAGGGTTTGATATTTTTCATTCATTCATTATTTCCAATTTAATTTAATTTAGTTTTCGGTCTGTTGTTGTTGGTTTTTGATTAGTACGGTTGACATTAATTTGCTAAATGGCATTATTTTAAAATGTAGCGATAATTTTGTTTAATTACATTACTATAAATATAATATTATATTTAGCTATACCAGTATAATATATATAAAAATAACATTCATTTGTGGATTTTATTTTGTTAAGTCATATTTTAGGAATGAAAAAGTAGTTTGGTTTTCCCCCGTTGTGTGTTTCTTTCCATTTTCAATTTAGTTTTCTTTAATGATGATACCACTAAAATGTGTCCGTTTTTTGGAAAAGAATTGCACTTTTATGTCCTGGGATTTGATTCGCAGCACTTGTTTCACTACAGTTGTAATATGCTTTTTGAAGATTAAAAGTAAAGATTGTTATTTCTGTGCCACTGACGTCAGCAGGCGAAATTGCAAAAATAATGACTGTTTTCAAACAGGTTTCTGCTGTAATTAAAAGAACAAGCAGGTTGTCCCGCCCCAAATCTCAAAGCATTAGTTAAGCAAATGCTACTGTGTCGAATGTTAAGTTGAGCAATGTTTTGATGGCACACTAGTCATTGTATTTTTGAGGGTTTCAACTTACAGATGGCTTGTCTCTGTATTTTGTAAAAAGTCATTTATCGGAGAAAGTACTTTAGCCTTGATAAAAATAAATGACAATGGCTTATTTTAAATCTTTTCGTTTTTTTAGTATATATATATATATATATATATATATATATATATATATATATATATTTTTTTTTTTTTTTTTTTTTACAGCTTCGCTTCGCCAGATAGACTTTCTGAACTAGGTAATGAATTTTGATTTCTTAAGGTCACAGAATGATTTCATAGTACACTAAACTCCTATTTCATTATACGAGTGCTGCAAGAGTTAAAACATAGCTCAGAGGAAAAGCATCCACTGGACACCTGAATGAGTGTCGCTGGATATGGATCACTCGGTTGCACTATGCTTGAGGTAATCACTGAGACTGTAGAAGATGCTGGAAACCTTTCCAGGAGACTGACATTTCCTTTATGCTGAGATTGATGAACTTAAACGTATCAATTATGTACACAGGTTGTGAAGATCATTGTTGGTCATTGATAAAAGCATCCTGTGGATATAAATGCTTGTGGGAGAAAGACCGAGAGAGATGAATTGCTGAGACGGAGAGAGATGGATTGCAGAAGATGAAGAAATGTAAACGGAGGGAGAAAATGACAGAGTGCCGCAAGTCCCGCGCTCTCAGACTGGAGGTTAAAGATCATTTGAAATGTATAAATGGCTGCTAAAAGACAGTGGGACTGCAAGAGAAGAGGCATAAGAAAGCAATACATTATAAGACAGGGCCATCTCATAAAGAAAATGTCACTGTTGTGACTTTTATCTGTGCATCATCTGAATGTCAGTCTGATGACATTCTCACATTGGTTCAGAGGATGCGGGCAAAGCCTCTGCCATCTCTGAATGTTATCGTATATAAATGACAGAAAACAGGGACATGGCTTCAGCTGGAATGTGTTTTGTTATACCTATAATACAACTATAGATTTATGGTACTGTTATTGGCCCTATAGATATTACTGAGGCCCTGATCCCACAGCTGTTTTTGACTCCATCTTCTCTCTTTATTTTTATATATATTTGTGTGTGTGTGTGTGTGTGTGTGTGTGTGGCTGCAACCAAAAGCCTAGGAAGCTGACTTGCTGCTTCACTGACTTTGCAGGCAGCGTTTTTGCAGGAAGGCACCTTACAGGCACGTGCACAGGTAGGGCTCAACCTGTGCAGAGCACATGCACTTTTTGCCCTTACACTCCGAAGTGCCCTTTTTTTGGTGGTGTTTTTTTTTATTTTTTTTTTATCAATGCTATTGGTCACCTTTACGCCTGTCTGTCTGTTTTACCAAATTAAAGTTCTTAAAACGAGCTTGTGTAAATCTTATTCGATCTTCAAGCGGTCAGTAAGCTGATAACTCCGCCCCCTCTATATTCATCGATCGAATCAACTGAAGTTCCACAGCAGCCGCACAGTAGACAACAACTGAGCTGAACAGTTTTGCGAAGGGTAAATAAATATCTTGTTGTTTGAATAAGTACTACTAAACACTATGTCTATAAAGGCTCATATTTTATTTATTTGATGTCTGACTGACTCACTGACTGAGACATGTGGGACGTCGCCTGAGAGAGAGGGCTAGCATTTGCCATCTAGTCATAGCCAATATATAGCCAACACTTAAATAGCCTGTGCATACAGTTGCATTTCATCTTTTATAAAATGCTAATTTGGCCAAATGCATTTTACCACAGGAAAAACTGAGCGCTCAGTTTGTAACCTAGATGAAAATGTAATGTGATGCCGGCAGCGGCAGGCGCCGTCGCCGTTTTAATGACGGACAGAAAAAAAAAATCACATTTGCACACATTCGCTGGTCAAAAACTATATATTGATAAGTAATACAACAACATAATTTGTTTTTACAGTCGGGAAATCATAACAGGTGCGCCCCCCGCTGTTTCGCACTGGAACTTACACAAAGCGACGAGCGATCCTCGTCACCTATAGATAACATATATTTCTAAGAAATTTCTTCTTTGATTTATGATTGCTGATAGACTTAATTTATTAACATTTAGGCTAATCATGTTATGATATACTCTCTGTATACTCTCTGTATAAAATGTTGTAAAACATGGTTTTACTACAGTAATGTAGTAGTAACTAAAAAAAAAATTTACAGATCACTGAAATCTTTATATTTTATCATGCAGAATGTAATTCATGATTCATTCCAAGGCTTCATTTATTTGATCCAAAATACAGCAAAATCAGTAATATTGTGTAATATTTTTACAATTTTAAATAGTAACTGTTTTCTATTTGAATATATTTTAAAATGTGATTTTATTTTTGTGATCAAAGCTGAATTTTCAGCATCATTACTCCAAAAATGCTTTTCACAGCAACTGTACTTTTCACACTATTTTTATGTATTTTTTCATTGCTGGCTTATTTTAGGGAAAGTGTAGTGAATAAGAGACCTTCAAGAGAGCAACATCCCTGGTCCACCACAGTATCAAATTTTTGCCAGATACATGGGTCACAGAAGGTTGCTGTTGTATTACGTTTGAAGAAGCCCTTAAAACCCTGTTTATCTATATTATCTAATTATCTAATATTATTATTATGGTTGTTATTAATCGTGAATAAATCTAAAGCTTTTGAGACTATTATTTTGTGTTATTGAATTTGTCATGAAGATGTGACCATTTCTTCCTTTTATGCAGGCTTACTAAATAATCTTGATATAAAAAGGGGGGCGGGGGGGGGGGGGGGGGTGCCCTTTTTCAGTTTCAGCACATGCCCCTCAAAAGGTCTGTGCACGGCCCTGGCACCTTATGAACTTAAACTTAAAGGGGTCATTAGATGTTGTTAAAAAGGACATTATATGGTGTATTTGGCATAATGAAAGGAGTTTATGCAGCTTAAGGTAAAAAAAAAACAAACAAACAAACAAACAAAAAAAAAAACATTATTTTCCACATACAATGCCTTGTGAAAATATTCATACCCCTTAATATTTTTTGTTAACATTTTATTTTGCTGCCCTATGTTAAACCCCACATTGTATACAACCTGTCCCACAGAAGGGGAAGTTATGGCCTAATGGTTAGAGGGTTGGACTCCCAATCGAAGGGTTGTGGGTTCTAGTCTCGGGCCGGACGGAATTGTGGGTGGGGGGAGTGCATGTACAGTTCTCTCTCCACCTTCAATACCACGACTTAGGTGCCCTTGAGCAAGGCATCGAACCCCCAACTGCTCCCCGGGCGCCGCAGCATAAATGGCTGCCCACTGCTCCGGGTGTGTGCTCACAGTGTGTGTGTGTGTGTGCTCACTGCTCTGTGTGTGTGCATTTCGGATGGGTTAAATGCAGAGCACAAATTCTGAGTATGGGTCACCATACTTGGCTGAATGTCACTTCACTCACACACTCACTCACTCATCAATCTTCACTCCATGCATCATAATGGTAAAGCAAAAAAACTGGTTTTTAACATCTTTGCAAATTTTATAAAAATAAAACATTAAAATAATTCCATTGCACAAATATTCATACCATTATCTGAGACAGTTGAAAATTTAGCTCAGAAGCATTCATATTGCTTATGTTACTATACTTCAAGTGAAGTTAACCTGTGGCAAATTCAGTTGAATGGGTATGATTTGGAAAGGCACACGCATCTTAATTAAAGTCCTAATCAAAGTCAAAATAACTGCCTGTAGCGCTCAGGAACAGGTTTGCATCAAGCCACACATCTGGAGAAGAGATCAGAAAAAATTCTGCTTCACTGAAGGGTCACAGTAGCATGTATCATGCATCTCTGTTATCCTTAAAGGATGAAGTCTGAAACAACCAGGACTCTTCCTAGAACTGGCCTCCTGGCCAAACTGAGCAACGGATGGAGAAGGGCTTTGGTTAGTGTGGTGAACAAGAAGCTGATGGTCACTTCAGTGGAGCTCCATTGATCATATGTGTAGACAAGAGAAACCTACAGAAGAACAAACATCACTGCAACACTCCAGCGATCTGGGCTTTATGGTGGTGTGGCCAGACTCAGTCCTCTCCTCAGTGAAGACACATGAAAACATGCTTGGCATTTGAAAAAAAGACTCTTTTGAGAGTCTTGTGAGAAATGGTATTCTGTGGTCTGATGAACCTCAATTCCAAACATCACGTTTAAAGGAAAGCAGCTCTGTTCATCAACTGCAGAGTACCATCCCAAAAGTAAAGTGTGCTGGTAAAGGCTATGGGGCTGTTTTTCAGCGACAGGGACTGAGAGACTCAGAATAGAAAAAAGTTCAATGCTCAGCTCAGCTAAGCTTGGGTAACTGGCTTCCAGTTACATTTAGGATTGATTTTAAAGTACTTTTACTTGTTTATAAATCACTCAATGACCTAGGACCGCAATACATTTCAGATATGCTCACTGAATATAAACCCTACAGACCTCTCAGATCACTAGGATCGAGTTAGTTAGAATACCAAGGGTTCACACAAAACAAGGGGAATCTGCTTTTAGCTATTTTTCCGCCCGCAGTGAGAATCAGCTTCCAGAAGAGATCAGATGTGTTAAAACATTAGCCACATTTAACACATTTAGACTCAAACTCATCTGTTTAGCTCTGCATTTATTGAATGAGCACTATGTGATGTCCCAACTGATAGCAGTGTATTTTATGAATTGCACTGTATTTTATACAACCCGAAATGATTGCACTTTAAATTTCATTTTAAATAGTTTTTTTAATCATTTTCAAAGTTTTTTTAAATTCCTTATTTTTTTCTGTTATTTTTTTTTTATGATTATTTTACTTTCTTTTATGTAAAGCACTCTGAATTACCATTGTGTACGAAATGTGCTATATAAATAAACTTGCAGTGCCTTGCCAATGCACCAAAATATTTAGATCGCCTTAATGCAATCCCAGCCCAGAGCGTTTAGTACCTGAGACTGGGCAGAAGGTTCACCTTCCAACAGGACCATGACCCTAAGCACAGCTCCTTGAGTGGCCAAGCCACAGCCTGGGATTGAACCCAGTCAACATTTTCTGGAGAAACTTGAAAATGTGCATCTGCCCCCATCCGACCTGACAAAGCTTGGGAGGTGGAAAGCCAATGTGAAGAATGGCAGATAATTGCCAAATAATGATGAGAAAAACTTAATGGTTGTAAAGGTGCTTCAGATAAATATTGAGTTAAGGATATGAATACTTATGTAATGTACTTATTTAAACATTTTGGCTTTTAATAAATTTCTGAAGTTGTGAAAACTCTGTTTTTGCTTTGTCAGTATGGTGTATGGAGTGTAGATTGATGTGGAAAAAACAGTAATTTAAAGCAGTTTAACATAACAAAAGGTAACAACATAACAAAACATGAAAAAATTAAGGGGTGTGAATACTTTTACAAGCCAATGTGCTGTACATTATTGTTTCTCCTCTGTGCCCCGCCTTTCTGAAATGCGTAGATTTTTACAAAGCTCATCGTTTGAAAAGCGAGGTGTGCTGTGATTGGCCAGCTATCAAGTGTGTTGTGATTGGCCGAATGCCTCAAGTGTGTGATGGAAATGTTAAGGTACTTGCCATACTGTGATGCGTGTCCTGGTCAGAACACATGCGTGACAAGACAAAAACAATAAAACCCATTACAAACAAGGCATTTGTGTTATGCATTGTGGACATAATTAAGGATTATGATGACTTATACTGTCTTTTTACGCATTGTGTTGCAGCACACCGTGTAAACATAAAACCATGTCTGCATTTGTGATTGGAGAAATGACAAACAAGCGCTACTCTACACTGCTCAAAACTCGAGTTTGAATTATCAGTGGCAAATCCTTTACATATGTGATCCTGGACCACAAAACCAGTCTTAAGTCACTGGGGTACATTTGTAGCAATAGCCAAAAAAACTTTGTATGGGTCAAAATTATCGATTTTTCTTTTATGGCAAAAATCATTAGGATATTAAGTAAAGATCATGTTTTGATGAATTTTGATGGAAAAACTTTGATGACAAGCAAAAAAAAAAAAAAAAAAAAAACATTAGTAATGTGCATTGCTAAGAATTCATTTGCATAAATTTAAAGGCGATTTTCTCAGTATTTATATTTTTTTGTACCATCATATCCCAGAATTTCAAATAGTTGAATTCATATATCTCGGCCAAATATTGTTCAATCGTAATAAAGTTTGATAAAGTAAGTTTATTTATTCAGCTTTCAGATGATGTATAAATGTAAAAAATTCACACTTAAGACTGGTTTTGTGGTCCCAGTCACATATGTAAATGTACTTACAGACTGTGATTCAGAGCAGCCGGCATTGTAGTCTTCTCTCCCAGTATCAGGAAACAGTCCTCCATAAAATGTGCTGCACACATCTGAATATTTGGGTTGAACTGTTCTGGAACAGTGTTGTAATTACAACTTAACCAATGATTTCTAGTAGTGTCCTCTTTTGGAAGACCAAGCAAAGTAGTTTCACAGCGTCTCCACGACATGACACCGGTGGCAACAGGCAGAATGAAAGTTACGCCTTCATTCTTCCCACATCATGATGTAAACATGTGGGAGCATGTTTTAGGAGGGAGTGGACGAGTCTAAACTTTTATTAAGAATATCTCTTTGGGTTTGAGACTTAAGTATTTGTAACTTCAGGGATCTTATCTATTCACAAACAGCTTGTAACACTATAAAGAGAAAATAAATCTTGAAATCGCTATCATTTGACGCCTTTAATTATTTTGGATGTGATTAGAATAAACAAAATAAATTTTTTTCAGCCCTAAAAATTTGAAAAAAAGAGCTGAAATACCTCTAACAACATTACCTACTTGAATTACAAATATCTATGTTAACATGCAACTAAATAATAAATTTACCCAACAATTAAAATTCTGTCATTACTCACCCTCATGTCGTTCCAAACCAGTAATACCTTTGTTCATCTTCAGAAAACAAATTAAGATCTATTATTATTATTATTAGTAGTAGTAGTAGTGGTATTTATTTTTTATTGTTTGCTGAAATCTGAGAGCTCTCTGACCCTAGACAGCAACACAACTGACAACCTAAGACCCAGAAAGGTAGTAAAGACATTGTTAAAATAGTCCATGTGACATCAGGGGTTCAACTTTAATATGATGAACCTACGAGAATACTTTTTTAAAAGTGGTAGTTCCCTGGCCATCTATGCAGGGTCAGAAAGCTCTCAGATTTCATCATCTTCATCAAAAAAAAATTATAAAATAAAATCCTAATTTTTGTTCTGAAGAGGAATGAAGGTCTTATGGGTTTGAAACAACATGAAGGTGGGTAATCAATGACAGGATTCAAATTTTCGGTTTAGCTATCTCTTTAAAATCCGATCAATAGCTCTACTGGAACAAAAAAAAAAATATTTATAACTTAAACTTTATTCAAATTACATTTTGATTGGTTTGGAAGGCTATTGTAGAAAAATTAGGCATGCAAGTGCTTGATTCTATATATCTTCTAAACTGGATTAAAAAATACCTTTGGTGTGTGCACATTTATTTACAGTATATATTATGAACTGGTCATTGCAAGATACTAAATATGCCAAAAGAAATCAGTCAGCTTTAATCTTGTTATCAAAGCAAAAAAAAAAAAATACATACTTATGATATATCTACTGACAGTATCCCAGTGGCTTTTTCCAGTTTATAACTGTTTTAAGATTTGAATTAAAATAAATGTATGCATTTAACAGATGCTTTTATCCAAAGTGACTTACATTGCATTCAAGCTAACATTTTCTCCTATCATGTGTTCCCTGAGATTTGAACCCCCAACCTTGTGCTTGCTAATGCGATGCTCTACCACTTGAGCTACAGGAAGTTTTGTTGGTGTAATGCTCATGTAAATGAGTATGGAAATCTGATTGCAAGGTTTACGGTTCATACAAACAGAGCTTTCAGAATGTGCAATCAGATTGGATTCTTTCAGAAAATGAGTTTGAGTCAGAAATGTTTGACGTTAGAAACAGGCGATGGCTGTCTCAAATACATTGCATGTATTTCAGTGCATCATTGCATGACTTTCAATCAAAACCTTTGACTGATTTCATGATGAAAAATTTGAAATTTTGTAATTTGTTTTACAGGTAAATATAAACTGTGACTTTCTTTACTAAACTATGTTTTGGTTTAGTTTGAGATTTGGTTTGGTTCGGTTACTTGGCCCAAATAAGAAACAGCAGCCAACAGTTCCCAACCCAAAATGAACTCCTTTATTACTGTTCTACAAGCATCATGAAGCTAGTTGACAGGATGTCCAGAGTGTGTAAAGCTGGAATCTAGACTAAGGGTGACCACTTTTCAGTCAAAGAATGAGTAGGTGTGTCCAAACTTCCTTTGATTGGTAGCGTTTGTGTGCATACCATTTTGCGTGTGTACTGAGTAGTGTGTTTATGTACACACACGTAAGCACATATTTACACTGACCCACAAAAATAAAGACAGAAGCACTACACAGTTAACAGGTGGCTGTGCCATTCATTCAGCCCTTTTACATTAACAAGAGATGAAATCCCATCAATGTTTTTGTTTGTCTTTTGTCATTCAGAGTTTTAAATAGAGATCCTCTAGTGAAAGTGAAAGCACTCTCCCTGTACAGGTGAAGACAGATGCCATACATTCCCTTCCTGTCTTTGTCTGTCCACATATTCAGCATCACTCTTCTGTGACATTCAGGTGGTGTCATAATTATGTGTATGATGTAATGTCACCTTTGTTGGGTAATGAGGTAATTCGATTACTACAAACAAAACCAGTAGTTACCGTAATTGACTGTTACAAACTAATGTGAAGTTTGTTAGTCATCCAGAATAGGGATGACGAAACCTTGGGTCAGCTGATTCCTTTTGACCTAAAATATTTGCTTTAAAAATATTGATTTTAATAGCTAAAAAGTGCAGGTTAACAAATAAAGAATGTACGTAATCCATTACATTACACATTTTAGGTAATATAATCAGACTACATTTTGATTACTTTTAGATTACTTTTGATCTAACTTGTTTTAAATTGGACAATCTTGTACCATATTAATATAAAAGTACTGGTGCTGGACAATGATTTATCACGGTTAATCGCATCCAAAATAAAAGTTTTTTTGTACATAATATATGTGTCACACCAAATGTTGATTTAAGGTGGAAGTGTGGAGCACTGGCTGTTGACAGACTCCTTGTGCAAACAAAAGTCTCACTGGATTATTACATCAAATGGCAAAACGAATGCTTGGAAATGTAAACTGATATTTCCTACTGACACACTACAGCAAAACATAGAAACAACTGACTTAAAAAAAATGAATGTTGGTGAAAATACTAGTGACCTAAGACTTTTGCACAATACTGTATATACACCACACACACACATATATCTACACAAAAACCTTTATTTTGGATGCGATTAATCACCATTTATCATTGTCCTTAAGTGTTAATTTTTTTTTTTTTAAATCTGATTACGTAATCCATATTACATGTAGCTTTTCATCAATAAACCCACAGGGGTTCACAAACCCCAGTTTGGGAAATCCTCATCCAGGTCATCAATGAATCTATGTATTTTTGTGCTGAATGTAGTGCTTTATTTCGGCTGCTTCTCCGAAATGAAAAGCCATTTGATGTTGTCTCTTGCTTCCATCCAGGGCTATTGCCCCGCCAAAAAACATAATTAAACTTGGACAATTTTACATTGCTGCTGAATTTTCTTTTCTTTTTTTTTTTTACTTAAAAGCATGAAATTCATCATTTGGTTAAAACGTGATGTCCCTTGATAGATTCGGAGGGGCTCTCATCTAATCTTTCATTAGAGCTCATTCTTCTTTCTCTCTTTGGCTGGTGGTCTGACATAGAAAAAGGGGGAAAGAACACTGGAATTAGATGTAATAGATCATAATTCAGAAGTCAGAATGATTGGGATGATTTATGAACTAAGAGAGCAGTGGACATGCTATCTGCTAACTCTGCGACCTGGTCAACGAACAGGCACTGATAAGATTTCTTTCATTCATACAAATAGGGATGAATATTTGAATATTCATACCGAAATGGATCTGGTTATCCCATGAGCGATTGTGGATGTTACTGTGAGTCGAACATTAGCGTGTGTCAAACTGAGGCATTTCTGGATCCGTGACAGTGTGACACCGTATGAATTACGGCGGTAGAAGAAACAGGACTTGTCAAAAGTGGTTGTTTTAAGGGTTTTCCTTCACCGAATATTTCTCATGCTGCTGTCGGACTACGTGGTCTAATAATATTTTTCTTACTAAGGCTGCAAACATTAGCTGAGCCATTATGGCGAATATTATCGCAGTCATTTCATCTCTCTGTATGTGGCTCAGGTAGTAAATGGACTCAGATTTACTGCCAGTGTCCTGCCCAACTCGTAAAAGTGGAACATTAATACTGATTTAATAAACTTTACATCACAGGCTTCGTTTCAGAATATATGTGCACATTACGGTGTATGTGTGTGTGTTTCTTGCTCTCCGTCGCTCTTTCTCTCTCGCACACATCACTTTTTCTTTGATTCTGCCCTTTATTCTCGTGCCGTGGAGCTCTGACAGCTTGTCAGGGTGTGTGTGGATGGCTTCAGACGGTCTGGGATGAATCTCTCGGTTTGCCCTCCATTCCTCACCATCTGGCAGACGACCTGTGGAGCCAGTACAGTGCAGGGCCTAATTTAATCAGACAGTGGTATCATCACCACACGCTCACTGCCGCCCCTGAGCCTTTTAGCCATAAAAAGAATTCCTCACACGGAAACACACTTCACCCACAGCCTTTCAGTTCACTTTGCAGTCATCTGTTTGTATGTAGATCCATCGAGCCATACACTTTTTTTTTTTTTTCAATTTATTTGGCGATTACTGTATGACCATTATGGGTCTGATTTCTTCAACATGAAAGCAGCTGTGGATGTATTTTAGTTTCTATGTTGTTACACAATACCAAATCACTGAGGAGCGTGAGATTTGATTGGTTTAAATCAGACAACAATACGATTTTTGATTGGAGCTTCAAACGAGTAATGGTGAGGGAAGCACCTCTGTTGGACTAGGCCCTGAAATCTCCCATGATGCTTTGCTCTATACAGAAATGTGTTTGATTAATATGAATGCTCTAGTTTGATTGAGTCTGAAGAAGGTATGACCGACGATGAACTTTTACTATGAAGCTATTAGCTATGACCTACTGTGAGTTTTATTTGTGAAATTGCTAAATAATAATTATACACTGAAATAATAATAATAATAAATTATGAATAATGTAATTTAATTTAACACACACACACATATATTCCAAAAAAATTAAATATAGTGAAAACAAAATATGTTTAAAATATATATTGTTTAGCACTATTGTTAGTTTTAAATAGTAGAAAATATTATAGAATTTATTTTTAATATTTTAATGGAATAATATATAGAAACATTATTTTACATTTATTTTATTATATTAATATATATTTAATAATATTTATTACAATTGTATAATATTTAATATATGATAGTGTTTACTGTATTTTTGATCACATAAATAGCACTATGTATAAGAGACTTTTATGCTCATTTAAAACATTTATATATATATATGTGTGTGTGTGTGTGTGTGTGTTATCTACTTAAAAATTTGTTTTTAATTAAGAATAACATAAATTATGTGTGTGAAATTCATAGCAATAAATATATGTACAATATTTGTAAATAATATTTTTTGTTTTCCACAGCATACATGGCATCCATGAGAACTGAATGAACACAGGTCACACTGCACAAGTCTTTGAATATAAACAGCTTTGTTTGTTAGACTAGGAACAGTGTAGTTGTTTCGTTTTGCTCGTCCCACTGAATTGTTCTTGTTGTACTGAAAACTCGGTCCTTCATGGTGCAGTTAAAACATGGGCCTCTGACATTAGCGCTTCGACCGCATGATCTAGATTTAAAAGAATTGAAAAATGGTTTCATTTTTTATCAAGACAGTCAAGGTCAACAAATGAAGAAACGGGCATATCAAATGAGCGTAAAACCACTGGTGAATTTCTAAAGTGGATCCTGGAACCCAAACAACAAGAGATCTTTAGCCTGTGCATTCTTACTGACAGCGGCAGCAGGATTCAGTAGGGCTGGGACGTCTCCTGTTTCGGATAAAAGCTCTCACGCTCCTGGCATTGAGCCAGTAGAGCTTCAGCACACAGAGAGGAGGACACGAGAGCACTCCTCAGATCATCATTCAAACCTGTCCCGCTAACACAAGCGCACGCTGGAGAGCCGGTCGCGACGCATGCTCAGTGTTACACACCTCTCCTGAAGAACTCTCGGTGACCTTTCCGTCAGCTCCACACTCACTCACTCATTCTGTTCCAGGACAAAGGGGGCCAGCTCACCCTCACATTGTGGTGCAACCCGGAGGAAAAGTTTATTCACAGAGATCCCTGCACGCCTCTGACCTCCACACTTTCCTCTGTTCTCAGTTATTCAGTAGTGGGCCTAAATGTGTGCCCTGAAACAAAACATTCCTCATCAATATGGCACGTAGAGGATAAAATAAAGCTGCTCTGAACTGTTGCCAAACCTGTAAAAGATTAAATCAGGAAGTTAATAAACACAGCACACAGAAAATAAGTTGGTCTGGTTTTGTTGTTGGTTGAATGACTGTCATTAATGTGTCATTTACTTGCAGCATTTGTTTTATTCTTCTATTATTCATCTCTTTTATTCTTAAAAAATAAGAAAGAAAGAAAGAAAGAAAGAAAAGGGAAAAAATAGTCAACCTAAATAAAACTAAAAGTTATAATATTTAGTAGCAACTCCGTTTGTTTGTCCGAGAGATTAACAGAAACAAAGTAAAGCACAAAAAATAGCACAAAAAAGAATTTAAAATGACATATTTTTTAGATTATGGCTGCCATAATATAGAAGATAAATCATTTAAAATTATCTTTTGTGCTATTTATGTATAATTTTTTAAAAATAATAAAATAAATAAATAATTTAATATAATTGTATTTTACTAAGTAACTGTTGCTCGCTCGTACAAACAAACAGAGCTGCTATTAAATATTCCATGGAGAGATATATGATAGATTTTAAAATGAATATGGTGAGTCACTCGAAGAGAGGGTTTACAGATCACAATGCAAGCGGGAGAAGTCTCATCTTACTGTTGGCATGATCACGGATAACAACATCCCGGATCAGCACTGTTCATGTATCGCAGTGCATGATTAAATGAGTGTATATTTACCTAGTTTAATATTCGTTTATTTGTTTTTGACCTACACTGTAGCCTACAGTTTGTAATAGCATTGACTCACTAACTTTAATGTTAGCCGGTTTTTGCCAGAGGTACCTTGCTGAAATGCAAGATGACATTAATGTTCTGCTTGAGCAGATGAAAATTGTAACTTAATGAGAGTATGACAACCAGAAAATGAAAGTTTTTGTCTTCATTGGGATTGGGGTTGAATGCTAAGGGACATTTTGCTCTGTTTTTGTTTGGGGTTAGGAAATGTAATAAAATAAATTCCATTGCCAAACCTCTCAGGATACCTGGAATCAGTGTTACAAGTTCCTCAGGCACATCCATTTTTGTAGCATCAGCACCATTAAACCGATGCGAGCTTCAGATCTTCCAATGTTTCTCTGTGGGGCTGAAAGATGCCAGAGTTCTGCTTTCCATGCAACTGATACTAAACTGTCATTGGCTCATCTCCAATCAAGGGGAGCGACTTACCAATAGGTCAGTTGTGTGTGTGTGTGTGTGTGTGTTTTGATTTTCTAATGGCAATGGCCTGGTTGAGCTTCAACACCAGACACTAGGAAAACAGTGGTAATGTAATCAACCACACGCTCCTGGCTATATCAGGAGCACCTAGCCTGGAGTTTATGAGCAGGAGATGAGAGATACCTATTAACCCTCACACTTCACGCTCATGTCTTTTACACACAAATGATCATGCTTATGAAATGTGGTTGTTTGTTAATATACACTATGCATATGAAAACACCTACGTTTTCTGCCCATACGCACAAAACTTCCAGCACATTCCACCTTCATTCAGAAATAAGACATGTCTTTCAGTTTTGCAGTTTTCATCCAACTGAATTTACAATAAGCAAAACAAAAAATTATTATGTTACCAAAAAACAAAAATTACTTAACAGGGAAATGGGTATGAAATTGAAGTTATAGCCACTGGGGAAACTATTATGGCTTTTTTATGAAATAAATGATATGCGGTTTATAGCGCACAGACAAACAGCTCTGAATGTCATGTTTGTTGGCATATGCAGAAGATGCATTATGCCTGTGAGCAACAATGTGTCAGAAAGATGGGAGGTGATAGTAGCCAATCTGAGTTAATTATGCAGTCACATGACTTCCTAGGCAAGGTCACATGGTTTTAAAATGTAAAATTCAATTTTAATAACCACATGACATCACACCCCTTCAATTTTTCAAAGACTAAAATTTGACCTTCAGCATTTTTCATTTCTTAGATATTCCATTCAATTTCCTTTGAACCAACTACTTCCATCTCTCTCTCTCTCTCTCTCTCTCTCTCTCTCTCTCTCTCTCTCTCTGTCATTTGTTCTCTAAACTCTCATTCCCTCAAACGCACAGTTTGTGGTTGATTTGTTTCTGAGGTAATACTCAGCTGACACTCAGCACAAAGAAAGATAAGACTCTAACACTCTAACCTGATTCTAATTTGACAAGTGACGACTGACAAAAGAGAGCGACGGAGAAAAGTGTCTGGAAAAGCGCTATGGGCGTGGAGTCTCTTTTTTTCCTCCCTTTCCAACTGCAAATATTCACACGCTTAGGAACTATTTCCCAGTAGCTAATGCCCTCTCTGCTTTGCCTCAGGGTGACGTCTGCTAAAATGAGATTTCTCTCATCGCTTGCTCCTTTATTGTGAATGGAGGGAGCAGATGGAACGGAGAGGATGAGAAACAGGACGTTTTTTCCCGACGGTCACGTGACCGTTGCAGTCAGAGTCAAGGCTAAGGCGTGATCCAGAAGGAGCCATTTTGAGAAACAGTTGAGTTTGGACTAAACCTGAGAATCATAGATTTTCACAATATAAAAATCAACTTAAAATCACGTGCCTAGATTATTTGTAGATGAAAAGGCTTGGTTTGGACCAGTATTGTGTGCGTTTTATGTGTAGGTGTGTGGATATAACCATTTAAAGGTCCCCTAATTCAATTCTCACGCTGCCACGAGTCACATAAATTTACTAAGTAAACAACTCTCAACTTCCACTCATCTGCGAACCTCAGTATCACAGATCACAACCCAGAGCATGAGTAGCTTTACTTATGATAGCAACTGCTTAAACAAGGATTAGATCTCTTATTTATACCTCGATGAAGTTTGTGTGTCAATAAGATAATCGCAGTTTGCGATTAAAACTTGGTAATCTGGTGTGAGTTCGAGATAAGGATGTGAGTCTGGAGATATATGTATTGACTTGGTGTATATACACAAACACACACACACACACACACACACACACACGCACGCAAAAAGAAAAATGGTGGCAGTGATAACCATAGCACTGTGAGCTGGAACTTTTGAAAGTCTGCTTGGTGTAATTAATATTGTACAGTCCATTTGACCCGATTAAGACGAAGAACTTTAAACAAACTTTGAAAATGTACAGGTCACCCTCCTCCAGTTTTTTGGGGGTAACAGGAAGCCAGTATAGTTCCCCATGACCAGCGGGCTCATTGAGCACACACCTGTACGCCGGACAGGTGTGGTGGCGCTTCAGCAGATTCGTAAAGTGCTAGTCGACAGCTATATTTATTGTTAGAACGGGTGATCCGGCACCATGACCTTTTCTTCCATTATTATCTGACCTACATCCCAACTGATCCAGGACCTGTTTGCAGCCGCCTTATTCACCAAACAACTCAAATCTTTTCAAATCTGCTTTTTCTTGCATTTCAGTTCTCCGCTGTACTTCTCGTCTGCTCTGATAAAGGCTGGTGGCCATGGAAACCGTTTGAGTAGCCCCCGCGGGGCCAAGTCAGAGGTGACACCGATAACCTTTTAACCCGTTCTGCCATCGCCAAGAGTTCGGCTTTGCACCTTGGAGGCAGGGAGCCTCAGAGCTGTCAGAATAGCAAAGAGACAGACTCTGTGTGTGTGTGTGTGTGTGTGTGTATGTGTGTAATAGAGGGCAAGTGTGAGACAGAATGAATGTGTGTCTATGTGAGAGAGACAGTGTGTTTATGTGTGTGTGTGTGTGTGTGTGTGTGTGTGTGTGTGTGTGTGTGTGTGTGTGTGTGTGTGTGTGTGCATGTGTGTGTGCGAGCAGAAAAGAGAGTGTACGTGTGTATGAGAGAGTGAGAGAGAGAGAAAGAGAGAAAGATACAGGGTGAGATATGATATCTATGTGACGAGGGGGCAAGGGAGGCAGTCGTGAGATAACAGAACCACACTTCAACCATTTGCTTCTTTAGAGGCCACTGTGATAAGATATGAGAGGGAATGACGCCTTGAAGCCATTAACACACAAAACACTTAGTTTATTTTGTTTTAGAATAATAATAATAATAATAATAATAATAATAATATATATATATATATATATATATATATATATATATATATATATATATATATATACACAGACATAGTTATATATTTTTATTTTATTTACAGTACAATATTATAGTATTTGTATTTAAGGTACTGCACAAGACGAGTTTGGCCTGCAGTTCATCTCAATTAAACACGGAATCTGTAGAATCTGTTTCGAACTAGGAGAGAAATGATGGTAGTCCAGCCCCTGCACAGAGGTAAAGTGGCTGATCCACTCTCTCTAGGGCTCAGATAGCGATGAATCACAGAGATTTCTCCAGCAGGTTTTTGTAATTCATCTCAGTGTCAGTAGGGGGCGAGCTGCGCTGCCTCAGATTTTTGCTCAATCCACTGTCCATAAACGCACAACTCAGAGAGAGAGCATCAGAGATTTAAAGGGGACTGAGCAGTTATTCAGCCAACACTCATCCTCTCAAACATGCCATTATTGAGAACTTTGAAGTACCTTTCTTCCTTTGTGAAATGGACATCTCAGAGCACTACTGATTTCAATCCTTAGAACATTCAATGAGTTTTAATACAAATCC